>NW_026854722.1:0-79350 GCF_026571515.1 Ruditapes philippinarum | reverse complement strand
TTTATTCAAAGAAGCACGTTATTTTATTGGAAACCGACAAAGGTCGATTCTTTTCCAAGGGACTTATTATACCCTTATGTTTGATTATCATGGAACTTACCATGTTTTATACTTTGTAGCTTCTTATTTGAGGACACACCCGAAGATGACACGGGCCCTCCACACGTATGTCCATGGCTAAAGGGTGACGCATGCCCTTGTTCAGGATCCTATCAACTGTGCCAACACTGTAGGAAGTACAGTTACGCTTGATAAGATTTTATACAAGACGCCCGCCATTGTGACGAATTTTGTTCAACAACGCCACCACTTTATTGAAACATCATGACAGAAACTTTACGGGAGAAATAGACTGAGATACGTTGATAGTGTTTGTTTGCGCAGTGACTTTTCATATATAATCATTTTTCATTTATAAATATTCATTTCTTGTAAATATATTTGTATATATTTTTCTGTTCTGAGTTGTTGGTTGCTTTAGATAGCAATTGTGGTCGGCCTGGTATCCCATCGTAGTCCCTATTGTGACATAGACCAGTGACTGTAACAGATGAAGAAACAGTGGATGCCATTCACGAGTACATACTCCGATATAGACGAGTAAGTATAGAGCACGTAGCAGATAAGTTCGCTATTTCATATGGTACAGTTCAGGGCATTATCACTGATAGATAAGGAATGCATCGCGTTTCAGCAAGATGGGTGCCTCGTTTGTTGACTTCGGAGCAGATGGGGGTAAGGGTGAAAATGTATCAGCAGTACGACAGAAGGTATTGTGAAGAAGGCGATTACTCTCTAAATCGAGTGATAACATGTGATGAAACGTGGATTCACTTTTTTGAACCGGAAAGCAAACGTCAGAGTTCTGTCTGGAAGTATCCTTCCTCGCCTTTCCTTACAAAAGCGATAATTTCCAAGTCAACCGGAAAAGTTATGACTATTATATTCTGTGATACATACGGTGTAGTGCTAAACCACTTTGTTCTTCCGAAAACGACAGTCACTGGGAACTATTATGCAACATTACTTAGAACGGACCTCATGGCGGCAATAAGGAGACAGCACCCACATCTATTTAGGTCCGGATTCATATTACATTATGACAACGCGCCCAGCCATTCAAGTCAGGTTGTCATGGATACATTAGAAAAACTCGGCGTCGAACTGTTACCGCATCCACCCTACAGCCCGGACCATTTCATTTTTGATGTATTTTATAAGCCAGCCATATTTTACTGAAACGACAATTTATGATCATAGTTTTGTATTGCGGACAAGTATTCTCTTAGGGTGAAGTTCTATGTTATAAATCTGTTTACACATTTTGTAAAATTTAACCCTGTGTTATATGTAACAACTAAATGTATCCGCTTTTATATTGGCTAAGATTAAATTGACGACCACTATTAAAAGAAACATTAATTATTCAACACCTTTCGATAAATATCCATTTTGTCTTCAGTCATGTTATTGAAGATGCAAATAAAAGCAAGGTGTGGTGATGTGTGTTTAATTACTATTTCATAATTGAATTAAACGTGACGATTTTACTAATGGTTTAAACCGAGCCTGAAACATTTTTCATTTTACCGTTATTGACGTTCTTGGGATTCCGTTTTTCTCTATCTAGAGATTCAATATTTCAAACCGTTTATCTATAACTTTTATGAAAAAAGTAAATATATCTATTATTTTCACGAGCAATAAGAAGAAAAATGATAAATCATTCAACACTAATTTGATGTATATTTGTTTTGTCTTCATTTTTGTAATGCACAGCATGATTAGTTATTGACTAAGATATCAGCACAACGTGACTATTGCATAACTCAAACCGTGCGTGGCTTGTATACTTCGGGATAATGTCATTTATCATTCATCTGTACATGTATAATAGGAGTACTTAACATTCATTAATAATTCATTGTTTATGAAAGATAATACAATTTAAAAAATGCAATAGATATGAAAGAATCATCACTTAAAGACGTTTTCGGTAGTTTTCTGTGCGCATCGTTATGCGCTTCCAAGAAAGATAATCACGGATAATTACTCTTCAAATGAAGGTCAAGCTGAATATTATTCGGATAAGTGTTTAAATTTCGGCTATAATCAAATAATGAGTAAATAATACAGAATAGATATTTCTAAATGTTCAAAAAGAGATCGGTTCAAAAGAATAAGAGGTCGTTTAGACAACATCACATAATGGATTTCTCAAAGCATTAGTACGACAGCATTGATGATAATTCTGCGCGCGTTACCCCACCCACTTGTGGTATAGTGACGAAAGTGCGTCGCGACTTGATTACTGGCAGACATCTGGGCAAAGAAGTTTAAAATGATATATTTTAAAAGTGTTGAATAAAAAAACAAAGTTAATATCTAAGAAATGTTCAGAATTTCATTATTTTCTTTGTAAATTTCTGAATACTTGCTTACTGTTCGGGTATGTTAGTCGAGTGAAAAAAATAATATGGCCCTAGATATGTTTTAAAAAGATAATTATTCAGTATCATTTACTTAATATAACATCAAAAGAAAAAGAAATTTTTATTACAACATGTTTTTGTTGTATATTTGACAATACATTTAGTATAACACTGATATTTCTTAAGAAAGCGTGGTAATTTTGACAGTTGGCATATGCGGTAACCATGGAAACAGCCCGTTTACAAAAAACTAACACGTCAACATATATTTTTTGTTTCTATTTTTGAATCCACCATCAAATGTTACTTGATATATCAATAATGTAGAAAATTCTATGAAAGAAATTTCTTGATAATTTAATTTTTTACAGAATTCATGTTTATTTTTCCCATTTTTTGTTTAGTTAAAAAGCATGAAAACTTACTTTTTAAAGAAATATGTTCCAATTATCGTTTGTTTTATACAGAACCCTAAGATAAAGCAAGCTTTGTATAAAATTATGTTTATTGTGAGTGTAATAAGCTATTTTATACATTATTATAACACAGTTTGGCTATTTTGACAATTTTGAGATATACGGTTACCATGGAAACTGCCATTTTTCAAAAAATCCAACACGCCAACATATATTTTTCTTTTTCTTTTTGAATTTGTCATTAAATTTTACACAACATATAAAAAAATTAGAAAATCCTATGAAACACTTTTTTCAATATCTCTAATTATTCTCAAAATTCATGTTTATTTTTCTCATTTTTTGTTCGGTTGAGGAACATGGAAAACTCATTTTTTTAAGAAATATGTTCCGATTATCATTTGTTTCATACAGAATCATTAGATAAGAGTATCTTTGCATAAAACAATGCTCGTTGTGTGTTTTAAGCTATCTTATACATTTTCTATTCGTTATAACACAGTTAGGCTATTTTGACAGTTTTTAGATATACGGTTACCATGGAAACTGCCATTTTACAAGAAATCCAACGCGTCAACATATATTTTTCATTTATTAAATTTTACTCATCATACAAAAAATTTAGAAAATTCTATGAAAGGATTAATTTTTCATAAAACTGTAGAAAATGTCTTTAATTAACATGGAACTTATAGCGGCAGATATTATACGCTTAAAGTAGATATAATAAGAAGTTAATACACGGCAGGAGAGGGCAGGAAGGTGATAATCGGCCCGCAAAATGAATAATGGACCCGAGGGCTTTAGCCCGAGGGCCATTATTCATTCAGGGCCGATTATCACCTTCCGGTCCTACTCTGACGTGTATTAATGTCTTTAATACACTTGGTAGATCTAATAGTAGCATTAAAAAACAAAAATTGAAGTTCTTTCGTTGAAATTCTTGTCTACTATTCTACTTTTCTGTACACAGACGTTTACTGTTTGTGTGTCCAAAGCAGTAGAATCTAGAAGCAAGTTTTATTTTCATATTTTTTCGGAATGAATTTGTCGTATTATTTCTTCAAATTTCAATAGTAACAAAATTGTGTTTGTACTAAATACGCTTGAGCTCTCATAACATAAATAAAGCGATTCGTGCTGACAACCTACTTTCACTTTTACAGTTAACTGTTATATGACGTAAAATATGACGTCATTGTTTCAGTTTGTGCACGTGCACATGTTCTGCGGGCTGATAACTAGTTCTCGGCCCCGGGCCGCAAACTCATAATCGGTCACGTGACACTCATAATCAGTTGAAATCATAGGCAATTTTGTTACTATATATAGTAACAAGTGTATTAAGTTACAATAAAATGTCAAGAAGGTAACTTTTTTGTTAAAAAGGAATGGTTTGTTTAAAATCTACTCTGATACTTATGTTTTTGTAAGACATTTAATACATGTTTTCCAGACAAGACGTGTAAAGTTTGCGTCACAAATTAACTCACAGTACTTGAACATGCTATTGTACATGTTAAAACGGTTTCCAAACGAAATAACATTAATTGAATTTTACTTCATTAAATTGATATTTATGAGCGATTATCTCATGTTCATATCACTAGCAGCTCATTATAGCACGCACATGATACGTCAATTAGAGTAATTATCGTTGCAAATTTGTACAACACAGAAAGTGGTGTATTGTTTGGCTCTTTTTATTTCAACTGAATTGTTCCAAATAGCCATTCTCTAAAATTATATACAGATTATTGAAAAAATGCACCTTTTAATACATTAAAGTGACAAAAATATTCTTAAAATCGACATTATTAAATTTTTATCTGTCATGATGGTGAAAACAAAGGATTCTTTTCCTGCATATGGATTTTGTTGTTGTTTTTTGTTCAAGTAATGAAATGGAAAACTAAAATATCTTGTCTCTACAGTTACTACTGTAACAGTTAAATAATTGGTTCAGTTGGCTGCGCTCACCTGTGCTCCTTAGTGCTGACACGCATTGTGGTACATAAACATTTTACATTTTTAATGGTATGACATTTATCATTTGATGCATCCATTGTATTCCAAAACAATAGAAAGTTAAAATGATATATCAATACATTAATGCTGAAATAATTTCCATACATACACACAGTTTTTCTAAACGATGAAACATCTTTCTCCAGCTGTCATCAATAGTAACAGGTCTTAAACTATCGTCACATTCTAAAAACTGGACAATAGACACAGATATTTCGTCAATGTTGTTATTACACATAAACTATCAATAAATGCCCTGCCTTATGTATTAAATCATCTTTTATCATTGATCTGATAGTTAATTAAAAATTAAAAAAATGTTAAAACGTAATAATTGAATAAGTAATGTTGGCGTTAAAATAGAACACTCATGAGGATATAGCGATGAAAAGTAAATACCTAAAATACATTAACCTTCAAACACATTCTGGTAAACAAAATACTATGACATTTTCTGTCTGCTTAGATTTCCGCTTGTTACGCATATACCTATTACGCCATGCAACCAATTTAAATTTTACAATCGTTACTTTGAATTAATTTCAAAATTCATAAGTGATCTAAAAACACTTTTGCGACAAGGGATAAGCCAGCCTGATTTTAACGGGGATGTTGTTTACAAACTTCGTAAGATCTTGGGTCATTGTAATTTTTCTGTTGTCTTTACTAAATTTATTAAACGTTTTATTAAAATGGGTTATGACCCTACTATTTTAAGACATACCGCCTGCTAAGTGTTCAACCTATTTACAGTTGGACGCTTCGCTTTCCTCTTTTGATTACATCTGACGGACCAAGTGGGAGACTCTAAGATGGACAGTTCTTAAAGCCCTTTGGGACTGAACTGCATTAATGTTCGTCTTCTGTCTTGCTTCGTCGGGCCCTTGTAGGTGATCCACTTGTTGCTCTGTCTTCCTTTAAGACATTGTGTACTTTTGTTATGGTCATTGGGTTTTCTTTTGTATGTTTCTACATGAGCATTTCGATGTTTTACTTATTTTACCTTTTGTGACGGTTGTTGGAATTTCACTTGGCGGGGATTCATTTCATTTACACTGTCTCGTTTATAGGAACATGGTGGGGCTAAGAGTGATGTTTGGTGCACCATAAAGCGGTTTAAACTCCCAAGCAGTATTTATGCTGCTGACCGTTCCAAGGCGGGGCCCCTCTGTGTTCCTCAGATGTATGTCTGTTGTTCCATACTGTTTTGGTGACACTTTTGTGTCCCTTGTTGTTTTCTCGTCTACGGTAAGTATCTTCCCCTTTGCCCCTAATTTTTATTTATTTTATTTATTCCCTACCCCCACCCCTTCCCCGGGTCTCATGTCTCCTTCCCCTTAGCCCTTTGACTTAATGGGCCTATTATTCAATCATTTATCTGTTTTCTTTAAGTTTCTTATCAGTTACTAGTTATTTATTCTTATGTGTGATTTTAGTGGTTAGCCTGCCCATGCGCTGCCTTGTGCCCTGTCCTGTTTTTGTTTGGGGTCCTCTTGGGCTCCTTTCACTTGGCTCTTGTTACTGGGTCGGGTGGGGGCTGCGTTCATTGAATGCCGCCTTTCCTTGTTGATCTTGTTCATCATATTTTATTATACGGACAGGCTTTGCAGTAATACAGTAATGCAACGATTAATATCGTTCCATAAACATTTACTATTCATGTAATTACGTAATAATAATAGTATATGTAATTAAAATGGATCTTTTACTATCCTGTATATATAAATGTTAGAAATATCTACAACTCTTAAGTTCTTTCATTTATGGCATATTTACATTTGAATATTCTTTGATATTAACAAAACAGTTATGACGTTTATTTAGTCCAACTTCGTAAACAATTATACAAAAAAGAGTTAAAATAATCTTTAAATCGAAAGATCAATATATTCCTTACTAGTTATATAAACTAAGTCAGCTTTCTTTGACATTTTCTTTAATTATATGAATTGTTAAAATATACAATAATAATGAACAGTGTTTGACAGGATATTGTATCACTCGGAATAACTATTTGGATAAAATACCCTGTACTGCAATCCAATTGATACGAAATATCTTGGCTTAAGAGACATATACGTCATTTTCCAAATTAATATTATCTGTCATATTATTGGCAAGGTTATTCTTATCCAGGAACTACTTCATAAATCTATGGTGTTAATACGAAGTAATTAAAAAAACTAATGAATTTGGAGAAAATTATGTTTTCAAATAGATGTAGTTTAGAATTAACATACAACTGCACCTCATGTAACTCAGTTAAATTGCATTACATTTCACAATGATATTATAAACTACCATCATTTCTATTTTACTGATCGCTTATTCCTTTTCTTTTGTAAGCTTTTGATGCGTGTTATGTTACTTGAAAATAAAAGATGAGATCATAAGAAATTAATATTCGACTGGAATTTTATCATTTGCTGTCTTTATTACTCTGATTAGACTTTCGTTTCATTTATATTTAACTGTGTGTTATTAAGTCAAGATGTATGGAAAATATATAATTAAAAATGTTGAGTAAATTAAAAAATAAACTCTCGTAATATTTGTGAACTCCTGACTCTTTATCCATTATTAAGCAAGGAATCATTTTATTCAAAAGAAATGTGTCTTGTATGACGTCAAGAGATTGTTACATTTGTTTGAAAATTACTTATCAGCTCGACCAATGGTTTCTTATTAATGTATCCTTACCTAAACAATATTTTTACAGCAAATACAATGACATCAAAGGTCATTCTAAAGATTAGATGTCTGTTTACTTTTTTACTTATCTGAAAAAAAAATGTAAGTAATAATTGCAGTTGGCAATAATTCTGGAGACATGACTAAATCTGTAGAAATTTTGCATACAAATAGCATCTGTCAAAATGTAAACACTGACAAATTTTGTTACAGTTCTTTCATATAACCTTGCTTATATCTGTAACAATCGACACTGTTTGATAGATTATACATGGGAATTCTACCATGATACGCACGATACATGAGTTATGTGACAAGAACGTCTTCCATATAAATGAAATATTGGTATAAAGTTTCTCAATCAGCTGATATGGAGTATCGATTCGCAATTTCTCTGTCAGAACAATCTATCTTTTTATGTATTTCATTCGTATTTGTATTCGTGAAGTCTACACAATGCATGCAATTATTACTACTTCAAATATATTTATTTAATTAAGGTATGACCATCCTAAGGGCCGTTAGGTTCAAACCCCAGAAGGGTCAACTCTTTTTCTTTCTTTTTTTATTTATGTATCTCTCATATCCTTTATACTATTAGGAAGAAAATAAACAATGTTAAATCTAATAACAAAATAAAGTACCTGATATTTTCAATGTGTAAAAAAAATCAATACTAGACGGTAAAATTTTTAACATTTTATAACCAATACACTTTTGGAAACAAATAGGGAAACTTTGAAAACAGGCACTCATTTTGGTAAATTTTAGGGATTTATAAAATAGGCTCATTAAGTAGAAAAATTGTTAAACTGGGTGGGGTAATGTAATATTTTCATACATATTTCATAAATTCAGAGTAGACACAATCATTTTGCTTATGTGGATGTATGCTGAATGGTACTGTTTGTTTCTCACCAAAAATTAACGGGAAAGTTATTTTCATAAGGATGATATTGTAGACTATTTAAAACTTATTTCTGAAAAAGGGCCATAATAACAACCCAGCTTTCGTTCGTTGCTTTAAGAGCATTTCTCATACTGCAAATATCACTTTTCACCATATGGTATATTTCTGTTATAATTATTTAATAAGTGATTACACGTTGCTTTTTGATGTGTCCGTATTACATTTTCTATTTGCAAGACTGTATAGCTTTTATGACTTGTTTGAAAACATCTATTACATCAAATGAATTTTCTTCATCGTTTAAGTACATGTATCTACATTTGATTAATTGCAGATATTAAATATTATTAACTTTATGTACACTTCACATTTGAAATGCAGGATTCCAACAAAGAAGACAACGATAAGTAAATACTTATATCAAAAACCACTTTATCCCTACAATTCATACAAAAAAGTGTAAAACTTCTAAGATATTTTTGAAGATATATGTCCAAGTTAACACTGTTAATTAAATAACGACTTTATCACAAGGAATGTATGTCTATCATTTATTTAACAGGAGTATGGATCATAGAAGGGTTATTGTTGTGATATTTCTTTTGGTATTTTGGAATTATTTATTCCAATGCGTTTACATATGAAAATCACCTAAGCTGGTACTAGGGGGTGAAACAAAATGTATTTTTTCATTATTTTGGACACAATTAACCGACTTGTATTACTTTTACCTGTTTTGCAACTATTTTCGGTTGTTCTCAGTGGATCTCATTTTTCCAGATTATTTTGCAATAACATATTTACATGAACTACATTTTGTATTATTATTGAATCCCTAGATACGAAATAAATGGCTTGATTCGTATTACTTTTTTTCCCAAATATATCTTTATTCTATATATTCTAGCTGTAGTGTTTTTAAAAAACGGAAATGTTACATTATTTCAATCGTTTTAATCATGGCTACAAAAGAAACTGCGTGTATATTAAAATATTAACCATTATTTTAAACGCCTGAATTGGCCCGAAACATTATACTGTTTAATTCATCTCGACATTTCTTTGTAATTTATATTAAGAATAAAAATGTAAAACGTACTTTAAATGATTGAATATGATGTCGTGCTCCTGGAGCATGTCTTAAAAAAATTATCGATACAATCAATTTGAAATTATTGAATAGCTTTTAGATCACTCACTGTCTGCTTCTTACAATTGTATTTTATATGGAATAACAGTATTAAGTGAGTCGAAAATATTAAAAGTAAAACTTATAACCATTGTATAATATTTTCTAGCCTTTTCATTGTCAGCGTTGATTGTTGAAAGTTTACCATTCGCTTGTGTGAGATAATATAATAGTTTATCAGACATATACAATTAAATTTAGAAGTTCACAGAGTAACTTTTTAACTTTACCCCTGGTAAGACATAACGAATATGTCCGTTCCTTGGTTACTTGTAATATCTTATCATAAGAGGTTTCAAGGTTTTCTTTCCCCAAAACGCAACGTTAGAGTAAAAGGCATTACAGCTTTTAAACATTTTAAACTTATATGTTGTCAATCAGCGTGTAGTTTCTGAGTGTCATTCAATAAGTTTTCAAGCAGGAAATTACAAATGTCCTAAGATGTTAGAATAAACACATGACCTATTTTCTTTTTGTCAAAAGATAAGTGTGGTAATTTCATTAGTAACCTATATTCTTACACGCAATACGCTAATTTCAATAATGAACCACGTGTGCATCAGTTAAAAGACGTATGTTAAAAGACGTATCATCGAGTACATTATGGCATGCATTTCTCTAAGATGAATAATTTTTTTTTTTTTGACGAATTTCAATTATTTCCTAAATGTTAAAAAAAAAATGAAAGTACAGAATCGGCCGTGCATAATCAATATTTTGGTTTGGAATATGCCTTTTTGTTTGCACGTTCAAATAAAGAATAACAGAGTCAATGCCATTTTGTTGTTTAAACATTTGCACGATATCATATAAGTGAACAAAAGCAATAAAAAAAACAATTGAAGACCCAACTTAATTGAGGGAGTTTGTTCATTTCTTTTTTTGAAAAAATGCGCAATGTTCCCCTTTGCATTTGTCCATATGGATTGCAAAACCAGTTTATATTTTAAGAACAATACATTGACAAATGCTATGGTTGAAGTTTAAAATTTTATATAACAAAGTAAACATTTCATAACAGGAAATTTTATGTTTATTACACAATTTTTGCCTTCATTCAAGTGTTTCAAGTTTTCAAGCCAAATGGTACAAATAAAACAAGAAATGAGCTTATTTCAGAATTTGTCTTGTAATACTTCACATTGTCAAGCACAATTATAAATTTCAAGAGATAATTTGAAAATCTAACTTTATTTCAACATCTTTGATAATTCCTTCGAGAAAATATGGTTTTTGTCAAGAGCAATTTGATAATCTCTTGTACGAATTTCCACGAGATGCTATGATTAAAGTAAGCGTGACAGCCAACAAATATATCAACTAATAAAAATATATTGTATATATATTGCAGGCAAAAATATTTTTCAAAAGTATAAATGTTTTAAGCGCATACTTTACATGCTTTACATATACAAGCCTTTCTTTTTTTAAAACAAACTTCTTTCATCAACATTTATGCTGCAACATTTTAATGCTTTCTCGCATATATACGACAGATGGATAGTTTCATATTATGTGTCAAATAGTGACTAACGTAATTAATATTTGTGTTTAAACATGTTCTTCTCCATGAAAAACAATTAATTAGAACCATTGTTAAATATGTTCTAAACGGAATAGCATTAATTAATAAAATGTAGTTTTATCAAATTCATATTATGGCCGCGTTTTGGTTAATACAGTTGTTCCTGTCACAAGAAGTTCGTTATAACACGTGGTGCATTATAAAGAGAAATGATTCACCCTAATTTGGACATCACATATAATTATTGATACCATACATATATTAAACACGGTACATATGATGGAGGATTTTTTAAGTTATTATTTGAAGTCACAGACACTTAATCATCTTAACATTCTAGTAAATATCATTGTAATTTGTCTTGTAACGAATAACATCATCCTAAGGGAAATCAAGTACTTCAATATCAATTATTTATTAATATGAAAGTTTAAGTAAGGACATTTATACGATCAATAGAAACAATTAGATTTAAAACATTTTGTAATCGCGCTGTGAAAAAAATCAATAATTACAAAGATCCGCTTTCCAACAGCTTTTGTTTTGCTCTGAAATTCCCTTTTTATTTTTGGTATTGTCACATATATTCCTTTAATGTCAGAACAAATAATTGGTGTTATTATTGGATAAGTTTTGTTGTTATTTCGCTATAAAATAAAGACTCACCCTTGATGTCGGTAATTATTTTATTTTTGTTTTACAAACAAAAAGAGAAACAATTTTATCCCTTACATTACACCAATAGTCGTTTTTTTTTTCGAAAACTACGGGAACTTAATTCAGCAATTATGTATTCTTTACAGTTAATCAAATGAGGAATACTATTTTTTTTAAAATACTGATATTGACAAAAAGGCAACGACATGTAACTATAATCGAACCAACATTGAGACTTTGCAATAAATCAAAACCGGCGTTAGTTGTTTTGTTATATTCTGTGATATTTGTCTTAGTTTATGATACTAATCAAGACTGGTAATAGTTTAACTCCTTTTTCATAAGAGATACATGATTTATTTGATTAGAGGAATATATCGAATATCTCGTAGTGAAATGTTGGGAAATAATTTCTCCTACATTGCAATACAATTAATTGATACAGAATATCTTGGCTGTAGGGACATATACATCACTTTCCCAATTAGTATAGCATTTCATGATATTGATGTTAGAACTGTTTCGTTGATCTCTGTTGTTCGTATGAGGAAGCTTCAAAATTAATAATATTCAAGAAATCATATTTCTTGTAAATGAATGTAGTTGAAAATGTATATTTTGTAAAAGTTTTGTCACAAGGAGAAAATGCTCACTATAGTTCACTACAATATAATAAAGAACTTTCATTTTCGGTTACTTCTTGCCTATTTAGTTTAAATACGTATAAGAAAAAACGTATTAAAGACAGAAATGTCCGGGTTGCATTTGTATACCAAATATCATGAGTCTGTGATGTAATGAAAATGTTCTACCATTGACCATTAATGTCGAACAAATACTTTATTTGGTAAACAGCAAGTTGATCAGAGACAGACCTGAAATTTAAGCCCATGGTATGGTATACATAAATTCGATCCACTGTATGGGACCATGTTTAAATGCTGCATATCAAATACCAAGAGGCTGTGATAAGTAGTTGCTGAGAAAACTGGTACGAAAATGTCCTAACATTCACCATTCATGTCGAAAATTTAACTAAGTCGGTAAACAGGAAGTGGATAAGCGACATACCTGAAATCGAATTCCATGGTTTTGGACCACGTGTTTGTGCTGAATACCAAATATCAAGAGGCTGTTATAAGTAGTTGGTGAGAAAACTGTTAGAAAATTTCCCACCATTCAAGATTTATGTCAAAAATTAAATAAGTCGGTTAACAGGAAGTGGATAAGCGACATACCTGAAATCGAATCCCACGGTTTTGGACCACGTGTATGTTCACTGGCTCTATTGTTTAATCATATCATTTTACACAAGATTAATTAAGAGTTACACGGGGTATCGGTTTGAAATTTTTTTGCATCAAAATATTGTTTAGATCTTAAAATATTTAAATGTAATATAACCATAACGTAACGAATCGATGTGTTCAAAAGAATTGCTTGTTGTATGGCATCAAGATTATTTGGTTTAAATAGTCGTTTTTTGTATTCATGATAATTAAACTTTTTGTCGGAAATATATATAAACGCCTGGATCAGCAAATCAAATGATACGTTTTAAGTAACAATTATCTATCTTTATGTGAGGAAACTGGTAAAGAGTGTGATTCCTCTTTTGTTAATAAACGTGTTGATAGTGAAAATCACATAAAATACAATGATAACTAATTAGATTTTTGATCGTAAAAAAAGATTCTTACATATTGATTGTTCAATTCAATTCCTGTCTCGATATTCTGATATATTGAAAAAAAGTTCAAAATTTTGCTACTGCTTGCAGAAGTATCTCTATGTTGAAAGATGTACATCTCAACATGTATTTGCTTTTTGTTTAACTGAACCAAGCATTTAAATATTTATTTGATATTAATCGTGCTGACTAAAATTTGTTATTATGATAGTCAACTGAAGATTTCCAAGCTCGTTCATGTGACATTTTATAAACTGTAATAATGTAAAACTTCATTTTAAATGTACGGTTTATAGTATAACTGGTAAGTTATCTGTTAGAAAAGGGATAGGAAGCCCCTTTTTATCGATAACAAAGTTAAATATGGAAGAAGTGTCCTGGATTTGTCTTGTATTATTACAAATTGCCAAGTTTAACTAAAATTTCAATATATATTATGAAAACTAATCTTATTTTATTTTAATCAACACAAATGTATCAATCAAATATGCTTTTCGCCAAAATTAATTAAGATTTATTTAAAACGATCCTGTACGAATTCTTGCACGTTCTAACTATTGATATATCTAGGTATAAGATTAAACACATACCATATGTTTCAACACTAAACGTCTGCCTATTATCAAATAAACTGTAAAAATGCATAATAATGGCGCATTTTATTTTCTTTACTTTTTTCTCTTTTAAATAAGTTACATTTAATGATACAAATAGTCTACGTATGTCCTCTCTAGTGTATATCATAATACTTAATTGTAAAAAATTCAAAAGATATGAGCATGACTGAATAGTGTTTGTGAAATTCATCTATCATATGATATCATAATATTTGTACAATGAATCTGTTCCTTTAAATGTTAAACAGTATTGATACATGTATCTCACAGAAGCAATGCTTTGTCAATTTTATTTGGATCACATATGAAAGTGTGTCTGTGTTAAAATAGTTTTTGCACTGTGTGACATAGCTTCAGAAAAAAATGATATGTTCAATGGGGAAAATGTCCTAGTACCTAAACTGAAAGATCAATTAACCTCTTGCATGAAGACAAAATATGTGCCAGTCATTGTTTATATACCGGGAAAAGAGTGTTACACTTTACGATACTAATCAACGTTTATGGACGAACATGATCTATTTGACTAGAGGCAACAATCGAGTATGAGTTGCAATAAAATATTGGGAAAGTATTTTTCCTGTAATGCAATTAAATAAATTAATTTAATAAGAAATATCACTTAAGGGACATATATATCATTTTCCAAATTAATAATTATAATATATCATAGTCTGACTAAAGTTCTTTTCATCAAATAATATTTAATTGATTTTGATAAATCATACAGCAATCGTATAAAATTAATAACAGTGGCGATAAATAAACTTTTAAGTTATAAATGTAGTTTCAAACGAATATAAAAATATTGAATATATAATCAAATTTAACTACAAAGCTATAAGTCACAACCATTTACCGAATATTGTTTACTTGTTTTGTATGCTTTACTATTTGAATTTGATTTGAGATGTTTTATGTAACCTGGAAATATGTAGATCGGATTATCATGAATGCCCTCCGATGATATCATATTTCCTTTACCTTGTGAATGTTCTTATTTTGCTATTCACTTATATGATTAAATCAGTATGTATTTTTAAATGTGTCTTTTGTTTTAAAAAGGTAAGTACATGATCTATTGGCCATGGAATGCTTTACATAGTACGTGGTACAAAACTTATAAAATTAAAACATTTAACTTGCAAAAACCAAAGGACGCAGAGAATGCAAAGTCCTCCTTCAATTTCTTGATTGGATTTAGAGCATCATTTTACAATCTTTATTCATCTCAATTGTCTCAGACAGCTAAATGAACCAATTTCTCGTTGCTTGTTACCCCTTATCCTTGTTGTGCATGCCACTTAACGTGAATGTTTCACTACAACTTACCTTAATATTTGAAAACAATCACATAATGTTTTGGACATCATTATTTATACTACCTAACGCATATGATTAAAAATGTAGTAATTTAAAATATAAAGTTAAATTATTACTTTTTTATAAATATGTTGAACCGATGCTCCATTTTTTATGCTTAATCATTTAAAAAGTCGCCCATATGGAAATATGTAAAACTATGATAGACCTTAGCAGTACTGGTGTTGACGAAACAATGGTCGTGACTAAAGAAGTTCTCAAACCAAGATCAATAGGTTGACAGGCACATACCTAGACTAGACCACAGCTTCCCTTTTATAATGGAAACAATATTAGATAATTTTAATAAATTAAGCAATTAAAAAATATTTGGAAATCATTTTTTTAAAGAAACTACGGCATTTTTATCAATTTTGCCATCGAAATACAATGTTTGTTTGATTGTTATAAAACTTGGCTAATCGTATAAAAATATTGCAAATTAACGATATCAACACGAATTCGAAATATACAGAATTGTCCATACAATCAGTTCTATTCTGAAACGTGTTTCAATATGGGACAAAAATTGTTTGTAAACCATGCAGACAATTGTCAGACTTTATTGATATGTCCTTTCATAAAATGCTTGCAATACTAGTATGCCAATCAGTACCGTTTTTCGGTCAATACATGGGAATTTATTCTGCATTACGAACAATATTTGATTGATGTTGCAATAAGGCGACTATGGAAATAAAATGTCGGTAGAGTGCTTCAGACTACCATATTTTGAATTTTATGTGTTTAATATTTCAAAGTATATTAACGGTCGTATCTTATAGGTTTATGTTGTGAACAAAGTTCATTTTAAAACGATATTTGGCACATAAATAAATTTGCATTTGTCGTATCGATAAATATTACTTTCATTTTGGACGTAAAGAATATTCTTTATTACTATTTGTGATGCAGCTGACACTGATTGATTAAATTGTTTGTATGTTATAGGATACATTTGTATCTATCAGTTGTATCCTGTCAGTTACTTATTATATTATTGACTTATATTGATTGTCTTCGTGGAAAGTTGAAAACATAAAGGTCAAATGTTTAGCAGGAACTAACTCCAGATTATTTTTACTCAATTCTCCCAACAAGAACTAAAATGATGGGTACAACCTAAGAAATATTGACAATATTCCGGGAATATATACAAGAACTACGTTTTATTTTAACTCACCTTTTCCGACTGCAATAAGGGAATCCACACGATGTCCGCAACCTTCAAACAACAAAATATTAACAAAAACAAACGACACACCTAACTATTATTTTCCTGGTGAAAGAAAACTTCAAATTTTTCATACAAGGCTTCGAACAACGTGTAGTTCTCTAAACTACCATTTGTTTTTGAAAAACGTTACTGCATCGCCTTTATGTCTTTGCGGCCAAACAGAAAATAACTTTCATTTCTTCTTCGAATGTACACAATTTGACACAACTCGACAAAAGTTACTTCGAAAGTTGATATAATGTTGAAATTGATTTAAATGTTCTGCTTTTAGGCAACCCAGACCTTTCTAACCAAACTAATGAAATAATTTTTTCACACGTACACACTTACATCCAAGAGACAAAAAGATTCGTTTAAAACCCAAATACTTAATCATTATATTTCTATACAGTATACCTCATTTGTTATCTTTCTCCTTCTTCACTACCTGTTCACCTTTCTGTGTTCTTTTCAAATACTATTCTACTTTGTATGTTTGTATTAATATTAATGTTTATTCGATCCATTAATATATTGATTTTAAATATATTCAAAGGAACATATACTATGTTTTTTTTAAGCATTTAAATACATATCAAATTCTGTGTTTTATTTTTACTAATATAAACTCGTGATTTTTGTTTTTATATTATATTCGTCTCATATTATAAAATATGTTATTATTTAAGCGCCTATTTTATGTCCATTACTCACTTAGGAGAAGAATTCCATCAGACATGTTGTTTATCATTCTGATCCTGTTTTTAAGAATATTTGAATTGCTCTCTGTATATTGTAAATTATAACATGTATATATATTCTGAGAAATAAAATATGTATTAACTAAATGTTTAGCACTTTTCTTCTTTGTTATTCGGTCACTATGACGGGCTACAACACGTGTTCGAGTCATGGGTCGAGAGATGGGCCATTGCTTTGAGAGGGAGAATCATTTTAGGTACTTGAATTCAATCATTTCCCCGCTATTGAATTAGTTTACGAATTTATTGAAATAATAATAAAAACATTAATTGGCTATAAACATTAACAACTTTAAATTTTCAATAGCTCACAGAAAGACTTTTAAAAGCATAAATTATAACACATATTGAGAGAAGAGAATGTTCCTCGTATATCAGACTTAAAATTGATTTTATCCTGCACGAACACACAGTCGATGATACGGTTTAAACTAATTATTGAACTTTGATAAATTATAATGAAATGTTGCATTCTATTTCTGAAAAGCACCAAGTTAAAATGTATTTGGGTGTAAATTGTTGCTGAAAAATCCATGATGAGTGCTTTGTTCCAAATGTCATTGCTATTCATATAATAAATTGCTTTTTATCAAATGGAATGTTGTTTGTGCCAAGACAAAAATGCGTTAAAGAAAAAACATCCAGGATATTTGTCCAATATCAATTGTCTTTGGGAAAATGAAAAGCTTCAGCTTCATTAAACTTAATATATTATTGTGTCTTAAGATGCTAATTTTCCATTGATAAAAATACAAACGTCTCATGAGACTACGCTATTTTCTAGTAAGAGATGTTTTATATTTTTAGATAAATTTCGTTTGTTCGTTAATAAATTGGCTTTGGTTCTGTAACTTACTGCTGAGAAAATGATTATGCATAGATTTTGTGATAAAGAAGGTCGTGCCTTGTATGCAATGTAATAACAATTGCGATATGATTTCAACAGGCAGTGTTCAGTAAATAGTTTCACATACGGAAACAAATAATTACTACTTCAAAGTGCAATTTCTAACTGTCCCAACAATGTTACAAAATGGAAATGCCAAACTATTCTTTAGTCAACCGTAAACTAAAAGTAAACGGATTTTTAATCATAAAATGTTAACTTAAACTTCAACCTATAATTAAAAGTCACTTTTAAATAATTTCTCATAACATTGTTTTCATATACCTTAAACTGATATTATGACATAGACCTTCATTTTTGATGTATTTTATAAGCCAGCCATATTTTACCGAAACGACAATTTATGATAGCTTTGCAATGCAGACACGTATTCTCTTAGGGTGAAGTTCTATGTCATAAATCTGTTACGATTTTACTAATGGTTTAAACCAAGCCTGAAACATTTTTAATAACCGTTCTTGGCGTTCTTGGGATTCCGTTTTTCTTTTTGTTTTTGAGATTCAAAACGTATATCTATAACTTTTATGAAAAAAGTAAATACATCTATTATTTTCACGAGCAATGAGAAGAAAAATTATAAGTCATTCAACACTTATTTGATGTATATTCGTTTTGTCTTCATTTTTGTAATGCACGGCATAATCAGTTACTGACTAAAATATCAGCACGACGTGATTGTGCTGATTTGTTATTGCATAACTCAAACCCCGCGGGGCTTGTCTACTTAGTTGCACTTAAATTTATCTTCACCAGCGAATGCAGAGATATTTTCCGAAAACATTTTATTATTATTTTTTGGATGATCCTTAACTTTTTGTTACTGTTACACGAAACATTTTTTAAGGTACGAATTTTACTATGTATTGTTGGTTGATATTTTGAATATGTCTTTGAAGCTTGTATAGTTGTGTTTGCTTCAATAGAGATGTAAATAATTAACCTTAATTTAGATTCAATATGAAAATTCCTTCCTTTACTGCCATCTACACATTAAGGTTGTTCATCCCTGGAAGTTTAAGCAAAATCTGCCATCCGGTTTAAGAGGAGTTGCGTTCACAAGATTTCGGGACGTACGGACGGACAGACGTACGGACGCACGGACAAGTGCAACGCTATATGCTCCCCACGTTGTGGGGGCATAAAAACTCATCTCAGGATATAATTATTTATAAGAAAACACATATTTTCATTTGTACAACGATTATTATTCCTTTTTTACAAACTTAAACAAATGTTATCAAGTTTTGTCAATTAGAAATGGTATTGCCATTAAAACAAACCAAATGAACCACAATCAGTGTTTTATTATATTGTATGAAGTATACTTTGGGATAATGTCATTTAACATTCATATGTACATGTATACCAGCAGTACTTAGCAATCATTAATAATTCATTGTTTATGAAAGATAATATAATAGTAAATATAAGTAAGTATAATATAAAAGTGCAATAAATATGAAAGGAATCATCACTTAATTAACATGGACCTTATAGCGGCAGATATTATACGCTTCAAGTAGATATACATTACAATAAAATGTCAACAAGGTAACATTTTTGTTAAAAAAGAAATGGTCTGTTTAAAATTTACCTATGATGCATATGTTTGTGTAAGCAATTTAATACACATGTTTTCCCGACTGTTCGTTTTGAGTTTGCGCCACAAATTAACTCTCAGTACATGTTAAAACGGTTTCCAAACGAAATAACATTAAGTGAATTTGATTTCATTAAATTGATATTTATGAGCAAGTGTCTCGCTAATACAGCTGTTCATGCCACTAGCAGGTCGGTCATTATAGCACGCACGTGATATGTCAATTAGAGTAATTATCGTTGCAAATTTGAACAACACAGAAAGTGGTGTATTATTTTGCTATAATTATTTCAACTGAATTGTCTCCAAATAGTCATTCTCTTAAATTATGTACAATTCATTGAGAAACGTCATCTTTTAAATACATTTAAGTGAAAAAAACATTCTTAAAATCGACGTTAATTTTTTATCTGTCATGATGGTGAAAACAAATGATTCTTTTCCTGCATATGCTTTTTGTTGTTCTTTTTTATTCAAATAATGAAATGGAAAACTAATAAAATGTCTCGTCTCAACAGTAACTACAGTAACATGAACTTGGTTCAGTTAGCTACATTCACTTTTGCCCCTTAATGCTGATACGCATTGTGGTACATGAACGAATTACATTTCATTACATTACGCGGATGCGCAGGCTGATCTGGATCCATGCTGGTCGCAAACCCATTATGTTGGTTTTGTCGTGACACGGCTCAAATATTTTACAAGATCAACCAATATACTTTTGGGAAAAGTTTAGGAAAACTTTGAAAACAGGCATTCATTTTCGTAACTTTTAGGGATTTTTAAAATAAGCTCTAGCGCTCTCTTACTAGAAAATAATGTCAAACACGTCTTAAAAATGGGTTGGGTAATGTAACATTTTTATACATATTTCATAAATTTTGAGTAGACACAATCATTTTGCTTATGTGGATGTTAGCTGAATGGTACTATGTTTCTCACCAAAAAATTAAAGGGAAAACTATTTTTTCATAAGGATGATATTGTAGAATATTTCAAACTTATTTCTGAAAAAGGGCTATTATAACAACCCAGCTTTCGTTCAGAAAAGAAGCCATAACTTGACTTCCGTACGGTAAAGTTTGTTTAAATGTTGCATACAGGTGTCCGTTAAGGTTTATATCAGACCTATGTTGTCAATTTTCCAGTTCCTCATAGTGTCCGTTAGGGGGTTCATACCTTAAATGCACTAATCATTCCCAGTGGAAATAAGTATATATTACACTGCTGGAAAAATGTATAACATACAAAGTGCAACTGCATTAGCATAAGAAAACAGAAACTATATAAATGTAGGTATTCTGATGTAAAACATTTGAGGATATCGCGGTGATGGGAGACATGGATTTTAGACATTGAAACCTGGCTTTAAGAGCACTTCTCATACTGTTAGCAAGACTGTTTAGCTTTTATGACATGTTTGAAAACATCTGTTACATCAAATAAATTTTCTTCATTGTTTAAACACATGCATTTACATTTGATAAATTGCAGATATAAAATATTATTAACTTTATGTACACTTCACATTTATAATGCAGGATTCCAACAAAGACGACAATGATAAGTAAATACTTATATCAAAGACTACTTTATCCCTACAATTAATACAAAACAAATGTAAAACTTTTTAGATATTTTTGGAGATATATGTCCAAGTTAACACTGTTAATTAAATAACGACTTTATGACAAGGAATGCATGTCTTTCATTTATTTAACAGGAGTATGTATCATAGAAGGGTTATTGTTGTGATATTTGTTTGGTATTTTGGAATCATTAATCCCAATGCGTTTACGTATGAAAACTACCTAAGCTTGTACTAGGGGATGTAACAAAATGCACATTTCATTATTTTGGACACAACTTAACCGACTTGTATTCCTTTATCTTTTTCGCGACTATTTTCGGTGCTCTCAGTGAATCTCATTTTTTTTCAGATTATTTTGCAATAACATACTTACATCAACTTTATTTTGTATTATTATTGAATCCCTAGATACGAAATAAATGGCTTAATTCTCATTACTCTTTTACCAAAATATATATTTATTTTATATATTCTAGCTGAAGTGTTTTCTAAAACGGAAATGTTACATTATTCCAACCGTTCAAATGATGCCTACAAAAGTAACTACATGTGTAACGTTATTTTTGAATGAATGAAGTTTAGAGTAATAATTTATATACTGCAAGTCACCAAATTTTCCTTTGAAGAATCAATGCATTATACTTCGCTACAACATGAAGGTGTAATAGTATATAGGAGTAATCACCTGTATACAGTTAAATATATAGACCACATATTCTTCGGGAACTACACCACACTGATATTCTTTCGATACGCCCCGGCTTAAAGATTGGAGATCCGATTATAATGATGTAAGATGCCTTTAATATAATCCGGACGGCAATAATTATACAATATGAAATATCGTAAACAGAGATTTTATCGCTTTGCAAACGCGTAGGCATGCACCCGAACCTAGTGGTAATAAGAAAATTCCACCGTTGTACAAAAGACCATTAAAAAATAAGAAATCAAAATATGAACACGTACAACTGTTAACAGATGTAAACCCTAGAGATTACCATTCTTTCTATGATTCTCTTAAATCTTACTCTCATAAATAAAAACTGCAGGATATCTTTTGTATCACTATATAGTTAAGCGGCAATATTAAAGTCAGATATTGTGATTTGCTTGTTTCATACTATAAAGCCGTTGGAACAGTTTATTGTTTTATTTTATTTGTTAATTGAAATTATGAAAATATGTAACTATGGGCTATCAATTAGAATTTGCAAGATTTCTTAGTAAAGCTTTTCTCTTTGTAAAACCTAACCTATACTGAGAAAATTTTATTTTAATTAATAGGATTAGAGGAGTTGCGTTCACAAGATTTCGGGACGTACGGACGGACAGACGTACGGACACACGGACAAGTGCAACGCTATATGCTCCCCACGTTGTGGGGGCATAAAAACTCATCTCAGGATATAATTATTTATAAGAAAACACATATTTTCATTTGTACAACGATTATTATTCCTTTTTTACAAACTTAAACAAATGTTATCAAGTTTTGTCAATTAGAAATGGTATTGCCATTAAAACAAACCAAATGAACCACAATCAGTGTTTTATTATATTGTATGAAGTATACTTTGGGATAATGTCATTTAACATTCATATGTACATGTATACCAGCAGTACTTAGCAATCATTAATAATTCATTGTTTATGAAAGATAATATAATAGTAAATATAAATAAGTATAATATAAAAGTGCAATAAATATGAAAAGAATCATCACTTAATTAACATGGAACTTATAGCGGCAGATATTATACGCTTCAAGTAGATATACATTACAATAAAATGTCAACAAGGTAACATTTTTGTTAAAAAAGAAATGGTCTGTTTAAAATTTACCTATGATGCATATGTTTGTGTAAGCAATTTAATACACATGTTTTCCCGACTGTTCGTTTTGAGTTTGCGCCACAAATTAACTCTCAGTACATGTTAAAACGGTTTCCAAACGAAATAACATTAAGTGAATTTGATTTCATTAAATTGATATTTATGAGCAAGTGTCTCGCTAATACAGCTGTTCATGCCACTAGCAGGTCGGTCATTATAGCACGCACGTGATATGTCAATTAGAGTAATTATCGTTGCAAATTTGAACAACACAGAATGTGGTGTATTATTTTGCTCTAATTATTTCAACTGAATTGTCTCCAAATAGTCATTCTCTTAAATTATGTACAATTCATTGAGAAACGTCATCTTTTAAATACATTTAAGTGAAAAAAACATTCTTAAAATCGACGTTAATTTTTTATCTGTCATGATGGTGAAAACAAATGATTCTTTTCCTGCATATGCTTTTTGTTGTTCTTTTTTATTCAAATAATGAAATGGAAAACTAATAAAATGTCTCGTCTCAACAGTAACTACAGTAACATGAACTTGGTTCAGTTAGCTACATTCACTTTTGCCCCTTAATGCTGATACGCATTGTGGTACATGAACGAATTACATTTCATTACATTACGCGGATGCGCAGGCTGATCTGGATCCATGCTGGTCGCAAACCCATTATGTTGGTTTTGTCGTGACACGGCTCAAATATTTTACAAGATCAACCAATATACTTTTGGGAAAAGTTTAGGAAAACTTTGAAAACAGGCATTCATTTTAGTAACTTTTAGGGATTTTTAAAATAGGCTCTAGCGCTCTCTTACTAGAAAATAATGTCAAACACGTCTTAAAAATGGGTGGGGTAATGTAACATTTTTATACATATTTCATAAATTTTGAGTAGACACAATCATTTTGCTTATGTGGATGTTAGCTGAATGGTACTATGTTTCTCACCAAAAAATTAAAGGGAAAACTATTTTTTCATAAGGATGATATTGTAGAATATTTCAAACTTATTTCTGAAAAAGGGCTATTATAACAACCCAGCTTTCGTTCAGAAAAGAAGCCATAACTTGACTTCCGTACGGTAAAGTTTGTTTAAATGTTGCATACAGGTGTCCGTTAAGGTTTATATCAGACCTATGTTGTCAATTTTCCAGTTCCTCATAGTGTCCGTTAGGGGGTTCATACCTTAAATGCACTAATCATTCCCAGTGGAAATAAGTATATATTACACTGCTGGAAAAATGTATAACATACAAAGTGCAACTGCATTAGCATAAGAAAACAGAAACTATATAAATGTAGATATTCTGATGTAAAACATTTGAGGATATCGCGGTGATAGGAGACATGGATTTTAGACATTGAAACCTGGTTTTAAGAGCACTTCTCATACTGTTAGCAAGACTGTTTAGCTTTTATGACATGTTTGAAAACATCTGTTACATCAAATAAATTTTCTTCATTGTTTAAACACATGCATTTACATTTGATAAATTGCAGATATAAAATATTATTAACTTTATGTACACTTCACATTTATAATGCAGAATTCCAACAAAGACGACAATGATAAGTAAATACTTATATCAAAGACTACTTTATCATTACAATTAATACAAAACAAATGTAAAACTTTTTAGATATTTTTGGAGATATATGTCCAAGTTAACACTGTTAATTAAATAACGACTTTATGACAAGGAATGCATGTCTTTCATTTATTTAACAGGAGTATGTATCATAGAAGGGTTATTGTTGTGATATTTGTTTGGTATTTTGGAATCATTAATCCCAATGCGTTTACGTATGAAAACTACCTAAGCTTGTACTAGGGGATGTAACAAAATGCACATTTCATTATTTTGGACACAACTTAACCGACTTGTATTCCTTTATCTTTTTCGCGACTATTTTCGGTGCTCTCAGTGAATCTCATTTTTTTCAGATTATTTTGCAATAACATACTTACATCAACTTCATTTTGTATTATTATTGAATCCCTAGATACGAAATAAATGGCTTAATTCTCATTACTCTTTTACCAAAATATATATTTATTTTATATATTCTAGCTGAAGTGTTTTCTAAAACGGAAATGTTACATTATTTCAACCGTTCAAATGATGCCTACAAAAGTAACTACATGTGTAACGTTATTTTTGAATGAATGAAGTTTAGAGTAATAATTTATATACTGCAAGTCACCAAATTTTCCTTTGAAGAATCAATGCATTATACTTCGCTACAATATGAAGGTGTAATAGTATATAGGAGTAATCACCTGTATACAGTTAAATATATTGTAATATCCCAGGGTCACATCTTTTATACTTACCTTGATTTGAACTGTTGTAATGTAAATCCACACTTTGTTTACTTTTGCATTCAATGTTTATTCACAGTAATATTTTTTATGAGGATGATGAGAGTTTCTCATCATACATAATTCAACATGCAGAGGCTGTCATAAATGCATAATGAATGTTTGTCTATTTAGATATCTGCTGTCTGTTTATTTTCATACTGTAACTGGTTTCTTGGACTGGAACTTTAAATGTCAGCCTCGAATGTATACAGTTTTCGCGAAATATGTAAACATCTCTGTTTATCTTTCTCAGACAAGCTAGCGTTAAATTGTTGATTGTATTTGATAAAGAAATCCTAGAATTGTCTTACCACAGAGCGAAACCACTCTATTAATCATTTAATTCCTTTATTTTGTCATTGTTTTTAACAGCACTGTGAGTACACCTGTCCTCTTGCAGGCGGCCATTTTGTTACTATTTTTATATATTGTAAACACGACGAGCACTCGCATAGCAACCGTGGATGCTGTATTGTATATGATAAAGTTTAATCTCAACTTTTTACGATGTATCAACTTATTCCTAGCAGAAAACGTAAATTTGAGGTGTGTTATATTGTTTTATGTATTTTTAACTTGTTTTTTCTTTCTCCCACAAGGAAATCTGTGGAACCCACAAAAAAGACTGTGGGATGACTTTCCCACGTAAAATACTGTGGAGCGTTCCTTCCACAAGAAATTCTGTGGGCCCCACAAGAAAGTCTGTGGAGCGTTCTTTCCACAAGCTTGTGGAATTTGTGGGGACTGTGGCATATAAATAGCCCGTCTGCCTTCAGTCGGGGTCTTCCAACTTCGAAATTTTCATGTACACCGTATTTTGATTGTTCACTGAAATTTGAAAGCTTAAAATACTTGACTGAATTTTAAAAGGTGTGCATTATTTTTTTAACGTAAAATAAGTAACTTTTTCTTCTTTGAATTAAAGGAAATATAATTTTTTCTCTTTATTACATCTGCATATACTTAATATTTTTTGCATTTTTATTTTATCTTGGGAATTGACAGATACGCGTCATTTTAGTGGTTACGCCGCGGCTGTCCACCGTGTTTTACGACCTATTTCTATTCTTAGAATATTTTTATTTAACGAAATTTTTCTTTCTTCTTGTTTTTCGTACATGTTCATAAATTGTGAAATAATATTTATCTCGCAATAAATTTGTTGATTCTAGAAATATTGTTTTCCTTTTTGCTTAGTTAAGGTGTTTCCCAAGATTGTTTTTAAAATAATAATTAAATAGTTGGAAGTCCAAACGTCAAGAAGCGACCAACCGAGCAAGCATTCAAGTCGGCCCTAGTATTTACAGTCACGGTGAGCAGCTGAAACTGTGATCAGCCTACGTTAGAAAAAGTCAACTCCCAGCTCATTTGATAGGTTGCTAAAAAGTCTGCAAAGTCATATTGAAACAGATCCTGACAGCTCATTGAAAGAGAGATCCTACTAGATCACTGCAAAGGCTCACACCACCAAGCGCGGGGGCGTAACATTTTATGGTGGCAGCGGTGGGATCTACTGATTTCCAAGGGTAGATCCAGAGATTCGAACCTGTACTTGGTGCTACCAGAGAGCTTCATTCATCACTATCAGACAGCGACAGCATGGAAAGCCCTAGACCTGTCGACAGCGAGGGAGTGATAAGTTTCAAGGATGGTCAGCAGACAGTAGGAGTGCAGGCCAGGACGCTTGACTTTGAGACGGCCGACGAAATGTCTGATGTGGCTTCAGTGTTGAGTGATGTTTCAATACAGATGAAGAAAAGTGAGCAAGAGAACACCAATGTGAATGCGGCAATAGAAATGTCAGCTGTGATGAGTGGAGTAACAAGCGTATTGCGAGATGTGGTCAAGGAACTGCAAGAGCTGAAGCAGGCCCCTAACAGGCAAGCAAGTGTTGACGACTGCTCGCAGCGACAAGATGCACGAGGATCCCGTGCGGAACAAGAAGCAGGGGTGTCTTATGGGGTAGGAAGCAGGTATGATGTCCCAAGGAGAGCACCTATAGACTATGGGTATGGTGATCACTGTGATCAGGCTTACGTAAGAAGACCTTATGTCAATAGTCATAATAGTCATGCAATTAATGTAAAAATTCCTTCTTTTACAGGCAAAGAAGACTGGGCGACGTGGATAGCCCGTTTCGAAGCTGTTGCCTACAGGTATGGCTGGGGACGAGAAGAGAGGTTAGACCAGCTTCTGCCTAGAATAGAGGGTCCAGCGAGCGAATTTGTATTCACTCAACTGCCTCCAGCTGTCGTTCAGAGCTATGATGACCTGACTGCAGAGCTCAACAGCCGATACAGGAGGATAGAAACTGCGCGATCCTTTGCTGCTAAATTCAGCAACAGAACTCAAGGGAGCGGGGAAACAGTTGAAGAGTATGCGGCGGACCTGAAGAGGTTGTATGACAAGGCGCATGGCTACAGGGATAGGAGGACGAGGGACGAGGATCTGGTTAGAAGATTCCTTGATGGGCTCAGAGACGAAGAGATGAAGTTTTTGATAGAATACCACAAAGAGCCCTCCAACATTGACGAAGCGTTATTTCATGTGGTAAACTATATGCAAACAAGAAATGCCTCAAGAGATGACAGACAAAACAGACATTTGAGACAAGAGTACCAAGAGGAGGAACATGCTGATCTATTAGATTGTGAAGGTATATTAAGGGTACCTGAAGGGGCCGTAAGCGTTAAAAGTGAAGAGGAAAGCAAAGAGATGAAAGCTCTACATCAAATCCTCGAGAGGCTATCTAAGCTAGAGAAGGCCGTAGAATTTGAGAAGACGGAATCAAGCAAATGGTCAGGTAAAAGAGAAGTTGAATGCTTCAGCTGTCATGAAATTGGTCACTTTGCAAGGAATTGTCAGAAAAAGCGACCTAATGACATAAGGCATGTCGATATTACAGACAATGACAAACAGGAGCCTTTAAACTTAATGGGACCAGCTCTTGGGGCCAAAGAGAGGTCCAACTAAATCAATGTAGACAGGCCAAAGAAAACTTATCAGATGTGCAAGATGTAAAGGGATGCAGAACAACTGGCAGGAAATCATCAGCATTAGGATCTGAGGGCGGCATGAATAGCTATGTCAACGAAGAACCATTGGTATTTACGGTGAGCACTGGGGCATCACAGACTATACTTTCATCAAGGGTGTACGGGAGATTAAGTCATGATGAGTGCTTACAATCGGAAAGTATTTGTTGTCCAAGTAGAGTCAGGGACTCTCTGGTTGGAAACAAAAACATACAGAGACTTAGTATTCAGTTGGGGAAACTGAAAATGGTTAGGAACATAGCTATTGCAGATATTGAAGAGGACGGAATCCTCGGCCGAGACATCCTAGTTGCTGATCAGTTGGGTCCTGCTGAATTACTGCTTAGTAGAGGTATAATGGTACTAGGTGGTACCAAGATACCATGTTATCAGACCAAAGATTCATGTGGAAAACATAGACTATCAGTTTCTGGTTCTGTTAGTGTATTTGCTAATTTAGCAGTTTTAGGTGATGTTAGCAAACATAAATTAGATACTCATCCGGGTGACAGGAGGCTAGCAGATCCATGTGATGAACCTTGTAGCCAAGGGGGAGTCACTCAAGCAGTGAATATGAGGAATGCTGTGTGTTCAAGTTCAAGTCCCATTGAGGCACCTACCTTGAATGTAAGGTTGGTTTGTGATATCCAATCAGTTGGGGAACTTACACTTGGAAAGTGTTCAGAGGTGAGCATTGTAGGGGCAATGCAAACTGTATATGTGGCTGGCTTTGAGCACTGGGATGAGAAGGAGGCATCAGCTTTGGTGAATGCCACCGAGTGCACTTTAAGGCATATAACGCTTGCTGATGACAAAGTCAATAAACCTAGAGCATGCATTAAGATAAAACCGACTTCTAAAGTGATGTGGTTTTGGAGGAAATCCTCTTTGATACACAGGATTTATTACATGAGGTTACGTAGTTGCCTACATAGGAAGCAAGCCTTTGGCTTCCTTAAAGTGGTCCACCAAAATCAGCAACATTGCATGGCTAGTAAGAAAAAACTTTGCAGTGTGAAATTAGAAAATATCACCTTTGATCCAGGGGGCAAGCAGTTTCTAACATCTACGAGCCAGATGAGCAGACAATCTTTGACGAGCAAGATGAGCAGACAATCATTGACAAGCAGGATGAGCAGATAATCATTGACAAGCAAGATGAGCAGGCAATCATTGATGAGCAAGATGAGCAGACAATCATTGACAAGCAGTATGAGCAGACAATCATTGACAAGCAGGATGAGCAGATAATCATTGACAAGCAAGATGAGCAGGCAATCATTGACAAGCAGTATGAGCAGACAATCATTGACGAGCAGGATGTGCAGACAGTCATTGATGAGCAGGATGAGCAGACAATCACTGATGAGCAGGATGAGCAGACAATCAATGAGCAGATGATCTATGAGCAGGATGAGCAGACGATCTTTGAGCAGGATGAGCAGGCAATCTATGAGCAAGATGAGCAAACTATCGATGAACAGAATGAGAAGACAGTTGACGAACATATGTGGTTACAAAATTTATTATTAAAATATAAAATGCATGCTTAATTGTTAAGACCTTAAGTCAAACTTATTTGTTAATGTTTGAGAAGTCTGTAAAATTTCTGTGCATTAGGCATCTGTTGAATTTACATTTTAAAGTACTCATCAATGTTTGCATTAATGTAATTAATTAACTTTTAAAATATTTATTGTCATATGTGAAAAATGTATATATGGCAACAGGAGTTTTGCCATGGAAAACCGGGGAGTAATGTAATGCCCTAGAAATTTTACCTTTTGTGATTTCACTGGATTTCAGTCTTGTTTATTTCTACTTTCACTTTCATTTTGTGAAGCTTTTACTGGCGACAACACAGTAAATTCTTTGGTGTCCTAATGAAACATACAGGACATCAACGTTAATCTACGTATTGTGCCAGCAATTTAATCCTTCCTGATTCTGGAAGATTTTCCCTAAATGTTATCCATGGTAGAATCCTGTGTTTATAATCTGTTTTCGTGACTTCTGTCATAATAGTTAATTCCTTTATTTCACACTCAAGATGTTAAAGTTTGATTGTTTATGATGCAGTATCATTTAATATGTAAATCTGCGTTATAAATCCATCTGAATATAATTGTTAACACTGTTTATTTATGATTATTTGAAATGCACTTTTCCTTGTCGGCCATGTTGGACTATTACGTCTACTGCTATTACGTAGGCACTAGTGAATGCAAGGGATAGTTCTTTATCCCATAATTTGTTAACTTATATTGTTACTTAGAAAATGTAATATTTTAATGTGATTATTCTTATTGTAAGTTTTGATGCATATATTTTGTTGATTAGGTGCCTATTTTTGGCGCAGAAGATATCCCACAAAATTATTGTGGAGCCCACAGAAAAAGCTGTGGAGCGTTCCTCCCACAAGAAAATCTGTGGGACGTCTTTCCACGAGAAAAACTGTGGAGCCCACAAAAATAGCTGTGGAGCGTCCTTTCCACAAAGTGGTGGAATGTGTGGGGACTGTGGCATATAAATAGCCAGCTTTCCTTCAGTCAGGAGCTTCAACATCCAAAATTTACTTTGTGCACCGTTTTGGCCTTTTCTTTAAAATTCTCAATACTTTGGCATTTAGATCTATTCGAAATTATTCTGGTGCACAACGATTTTATTAGTTTATTTTGGGATTTAACGATTTTATTAAGGAATTTGACATCTATTTTTGTGAAGTTCAAGTTTTATTTTGATTAGAAACTTTAGCGAGGGAATTTTAGATTGTAACTTTAAACTGTATGTGTATGTAACACAACGATTTTTTGTGACATAATAACTTACACTTAATTTATATTTAAGCTGTTTAATAAACTTTAGAAACTTTAAAAGTATTTGTAATTTTTCCCTCCTTAATTATTTTAACGTTGAAGTTCAAACTTTGTGCGTGCTCGGTGGCCAGTCAACTATCAGAAGCAGACGACATGAAATCACGGAGAGCAGCCAGAAAAGATAGTTGCTGTTAAAGTTGGTCACGGAGAGCAGTCAAAACGGATAGCTGCGGCATACTACAGCAGAATAAGGTGCATGACCTCACGGTGAGCAGACTAACAAACAGTACAGGGCAGCATAGAATTGCAGTCTACAGAGGAGGTGTCAAACAGACAGGGAATAGACAGATAGACCTCAAATATATCTGGCCAGCAGGGAGCAGCTGACATCTAGAACAGTTTAAGGCTCACACTACCAAGCGCAGGAGCGTAACAATATAGACCACATATTCTTCGGGAACTACAGCACACTGATATTCTTTCGATACGCCCCGGCTTAAAGATTGGAGATCCGATTATAATGATGTAAGATGCCTTTAATATAATCCGGACGGCAATAATTATACAATATGAAATATCGTAAACAGAGATTTTATCGCTTTGCAAACGCGTAGGCATGCACCCGAACCTAGTGGTAATAAGAAAATTCCACCGTTGTACAAAAGACCATTAAAAAATAAGAAATCAAAATATGAACACGTACAACTGTTAACAGATGTAAACCCTAGAGATTACCATTCTTTCTATGATTCTCTTAAATCTTACTCTCATAAATAAAAACTGCAGGATATCTTTTGTATCACTATATAGTTAAGCGGCAATATTGAAGTCAGATATTGTGATTTGCTTGTTTCATACTATAAAGCCGTTGGAACAGTTTATTGTTTTATTTTATTTGTTAATTGAAATTATGAAAATATGTAACTATGGGCTATCAATTAGAATTTGCAAGATTTCTTAGTAAAGCTTTTCTCTTTGTAAAACCTAACCTATACTGAGAAAATTTTATTTTAATTAATAGGATTAGCAGTTAGTTTGTGATGGAAATTCTTTTAAGCACTCAATATGCAACTTTTTTGAAAATAATAGGGTAAAAATAATTAAAGATATTTTCAAAATTTATAAAACATTTGAATAAAAAATTAATGCATTGAATCCAGAAATAATTGGCCGTGTCAGTCCATAAAAATAATTCTGATGTTCGACATCAAAATATCAGCTAAATGACGCAACGAGAAAGTTAGTATATATATTATTGCATTTAAAATAAAATCGGAAATTTCATTTGCCGACCCCAAAACTTTAACGCTGATCATAACTTTTAAGTTCTTAGTGTATTGTGTTCATACTTGGCCACAATTACCCATTGGGACAAGGGGATTATCTTCATACTTCTTTTGGAAAAGACCTTCTGAAGTTAAACTCCTTGACTGTCAATGCCAAATTATTGAATTTTGGTCAAACTATCATAATTTTGTTACTTTTGTGTGGATTTGATTTATACCTGGGCAAAAAAGACGTTCTACCAAACATACTGAATAATTTAGAAGTGACATTGGTCCCTAATTGACCTCGACCGTCAAGGTCAATTTTATAAAATTTGCTTGGTTTTCCTGTAACTGGCTATAGCATTTTTATTTATAAATGGCTGTACTTCATATTTAGACAAAACATCAGGACTTTTATGTATATCAAACTCAAATTGATCTTGACTCATGTTAACCTCGACGTGAAATGTCAAATCATTGATTTTTTAAACTGGCTATTGCTGAAATTGGCTGTAACTAAACAACCTTTTTGGCCAAGACCTTCTTAAACATTTTACTGAGTTTAACCTTGAGCTATAAGTGTCCTTGACAGTCAAGATCAAATCATTTTATTTTGGTCAAGTTGCAATAAATTTGTTATTTTTGTGCGGATTTTAATTCCTACGTTGACAAACAACACTCGTGACCTAACAGACTATTGAATAGTTGTGATATGACCGTTACTACTTAAATCATCTTGACTGAATTTTGCTTATATTTTCTTAACTTTGTCATTTATTTATGGAAATGATTTATGCTTGGATAAAACAACAAAGTGACTAGACTTACCTATTAGAACGTTTGTTTTTTAGTTAATCTGCAATTGAATTACATAACAGATAAGAGATAGATACATGCAAGAGAACTAACTAGTTGATGATGAAATAATGGTAATTGCTTTCATGTGATTTTTTATTGATAAATAATGTTATAACCGTATAATTCTGTATATTAACCTAAATTTATTTATAAGTACCCTTTGAAAGGTGTACTGTGCCGGCTTGTACAATGATTTAGAAATATATCTTTATCTATGCTATATAGGATTAATCATGTAATAGATTACATGTTTATGTTCCGAACACACATACTTTAGGATAGTTTAGAATTTTAAGTTGTTCTTTTTTATTGTTGTTTATGTCGACCATTATAATTTGGAAGGGGTTTTCAGTAAAGTATCAAATAAGTAGCAAAATAAGTTGAAGCCCCTGCTTAGCCCATTATGTCATAACATTAAGGTAGTGTTTATCATTAGTTTGAATAGACTTAACATGGTTTCAAATATTCAACCATTATTTCAGTGTGGCCATACCACGTGACATTGACGTCATTTTCGGCATCATTTCCAAGACAAATATTGCTCGATTCGGACAAGAAAATAGTCATAAATATTTTATTTCTGTACCAATTTCTTTGGGATATGCACCAGTCTGCGGGGAAAAATATAAGCTTTCCACAGAATATTGGATATTTGTCAGTTTATAAGCCATTTTATCAAACACTTTGCATAACCTTGAAAGTTGCTTGTATTAGAGCGGGCTTCAGTTGCAAGCTATTTCGTTTTCCGGCGTTATCTGGTCTACGCAATGAATAAAAAGTCAGGTTTACATCAACCGGGAGTACGGAAGGCAAAACTCTACCTAAATATGTTCATATTTTTATTATGAATGACATAAATCTTACATTTTTCTTCAATTGTCAATTCTGGCACCAGTTCCAAGTCGAAAAAAAGGACTACAGTTTAAAGCAGATTTTAGAATCCGTTGCAAATGCGAAGCAACATGCCTACCGTTCTCTTTCTACAATTTAGTTTATCATTGTTGATCTTTCACAGAGAGATTGTGAAAAAACTGATTGTTCCTTAAAGCAATAACACTTATACTTGTATCGCAATAGTGTACGTCAAATCACTTAGATGTCCTGTCGGAAAATAATATTTTGGTTTCGTTTTGGAGATGTTTTAAGTATTGCTCATCTTATCCTATGTAGTAAAATGTGTTTTATTCTATTTCACAATGGCGAAATTGATAAGAAATATATGTGCTCTCAGTAAGAGAAAGAGTTAAAATAAAAAAAACACGTTTGTATGTATGGTGGCATATTTCTCCCACCAGATAACCCGATAACTAACAGTTTAATTAAGAGGTTAACTAGTTACGTAACTAGTTAACCTGATACCTAACTAGTTAATTAAGAGGTTAACTAGTTACGTAACTAGTTAACCTGATACCTAACTAGTTAATTAAGAGGTTAACTAGTTACGTAACTAGTTAACCTGATAATTAACTAGTTAATTAAGAGGTTAACTAGTTACTTAACTAGTTAACCTGATAATTAACTAGTTAGTTATATGGTTATCTGGTGGCAGAAATATGCCACCATATGTATGCTATGGAAAGGGTTACACTTTAACGCGAGTGTTGTAAAGCTAAAGGTATTTTTTCACTTTATTTTTGTCAAGAGTTACTGACAAACACTGACACTTGTGAATGTGACAAATAGGTTTTTCTGTCCTCAAAAGAGAGACTTTTAAAAGGTTTATATTTTTTCTGGAATTGTTGTAAAATAAATTTCTATAGAGTTTGATAAACGAAATCACAATTTGAACTTGGAACTTTGCCGTGTAAATCTGATAGTATTGTTACTTAGTTGCATTACTTATGATTCTCTATTTATCAAAAAGACCCAAAATAGCCATGAATAAGAACGAGAATGGACGCCATGTGGTGTAAACAAATTAAAAAATAGTAAACAGATAAATGATTTAACCAATAGCCATCGATCACAGTCAAATTTCTTGAAAACAAAACATTCAAAAAGACGGAAATAACAATGATTATCAATACCTATATAAATATTTACATTAATATCTGTAATAGCAACATCGGCAAGATCTAAGACAAGGGTCCATATGACACTGATGCGTCCATTGAATAATTGATAGCTAACATAAGCTTACTAAAATTGCGATTTCATTTAAAGAGTATATTCAATTTTTATCCTTCAACTGTCAAATGACTTACTGCTTTATTTACATATCAGATAATTGACTTATTTAGTATATGCGTCATGTTTATCTTGTTTTAGATTTTAATGTGTTGTCCGTTTTTAAATCTTAAAATGCTACAAAAAGCCAGTTGAGGACATCTGCAGGTCATGCCGCGTGTAATAATCCATGCATTTACAGCCAATGACCACATCGATAAGAAATAGTCCCAAATAGCCCTATATCGTTTTTATTCAGTTGAAAGAGACATTATTGTTAAAAAGGTTCTACTCGATTTAAATGTTTTCAAACCATAAATATTCCGTTCCCTTCCTCTCTTTACAATGTATATTGGTGAGCTCTCTGATAAAGCTGAGTTGACTGATATAATTAACTAAATTTGTCAGATATGCAGTTTATCAACAGAAATAAATGCAATTATAAAATAAATAGTATTTAATAGTGTTCTTAAGTTAACGAAGTTATATCCAGTTCACGAAAAACGGTTACCGTGGGTATGAAAACAGGATGTAAAAATATTTTTTATCAACGAGTGCCACTGTGTTAAAAAGCTGAATCTATCATACTAAAACATTGCTACAGGTTCTTTATATATACATGTATATGGTTATACGTATAAATAGCTCTTTTTTTTTTACTTTAAAATTGCCGCGTTGAGGCGTAACCCTTTTTCACAGCATACAAATCGAAGTGATCCTGAATGTGCACGTTCATTGGACAGGCTAGCTAAGTCAATCAACATTTTCAATTTTGCCGTTTTGGGCGATATTTAGGGTTTCTGTTTTCTATTCCACGTTTAGTATTGCTACATGACACAAATAGATTTTTCATAATCATTACCGTGAAAGAACAATGATTAAAGAGCAAATCAATTTCTTTACAAATACAGACAACAATTTTACGACTTTTAAAATCACTTATAGCGCAGCGAGTAAAAATCATTTAAATATTCATTTGTGTTTATGTAAATCGTATAGTAAATAAAATGTTTTTCATGGTTAACATAATTATAGAAAGAGAACGGTAGGCATGTTGCTTTGCATTTGCAACGGATTCTAAAATCTGCTTTAAACTGTAGTCCTTTTTTTCGACTTGGAACTGGTGCCAGAATTGACAATTGAAGAAAAATATAAGATTTATGTCATTCATAATAAAAATATGAACACATTAAGGTAGAGTTTTGCCTTCCGTACTCCCGGTTGATGTAAACCTGACTTTTTATTCATGGCGTAGACCAGATAACGCCAGAAAACGAAATAGCTTGCAACTGAAGCCTGCTCTGATACAAGCAACTTCCAAGGTTATGCAAAGTGTTTGATAAAACGTCTTATAAACGGACAAATATCCAATATTCTGTGGAAAGCTTATATTTTTCCCCGTAGACTGGTGCATATCCCAAAGAAATTGGTACAGAAATAAAATACTTACGGCTATTTTCTTTTCCGAATCGAGCAACATTTGTCTTGGAAATGATGCCGAAAATGACGTCAATGTCACGTGGTATTGCCACACTGTATTTGTATTCACAAAAGGCGCGTGCCTGTGTTTTAAACAATAATTATAATTACACATAATTATATATAATATATACATGTACTGCGTAATTTCAGTCTAACCTCTCAATGTGATACCTCAGCGAAATTTTATCTTCCTTTATCAATACATTGCAAACTTATGTGCGTATCAAAAAGGCTCTTGATAGATAACTTTGTTTGCTTATTGATTATACACATGTTTAGTATAGCTGTAATTGTCAATATATGCAAGCAAACCTGGTATTTGATAAGTACTTAAAACATCCAGCCATCAGTTGCACGATTTCCGTGGCGCATACAAGGGATATTGATAAAAAAATTGTATTTTAGCCTGCCTTACATCGTAAGTAGAACTCAATTACGACTATATTTTATGATGGTATATGCTAAAATCCTATAAGTATATCATAATATTATATCGTTTATAGAGCTTTTAGTATTATATTTCATCGCACTTTATCGTATTTTGTCCAAGACTCTGTCAAAATGTTTAATTTTCGTTTTCAATTTCAATAAAAATATAAAGCGAATATTGATAATTAAGTGGTATCATTAGTTGTTTCGCAACTGACATCATCGATTACACTTCATATCATTGACATAATAAACAGTCTGTGGATTCGTAATTGTTTTTCGCTGAAGATATGTTTTTAAATAACGTTACAAGGACTCTACTGAGTTTTTTTACATGACACGACAACATCACTTTTGGACAGTGGCCGTTGAAGGTTCCATGATTATCGTCGTATGATTACAACAGTGGATGTTTTTTCACCCATTACGTACATGTTTAAGTGTTGAAGACTGCCAAGCCGGTGCAATTGTGCATTGACGGGAGCCTACATTTTCCACTATCGTCCATGAATTGATGGTTTGATCACTTTTGAAAATAAAATGTGATCATTTAGTTTGTTACCTAGCTCTGTAAACTATTTTTTTCATTATTCGCCGGTAGAAACCGTGAACATCACGGAATAATTTTATGCTTAAGAGGCAGATTATTGAAATATATAATAGTAATCGATGATTTTGTTATATTTCGTCAGTTTCCGTCGCGCCGGTATGACGGTAGGGGTCCAGAATCGTATAAGATACATAGAAAACATAATAAACTAGCTTCGTGTTGATAGTTTATCGCACTGTAATAGAAAGAGCATCGACACACGATCTGATTTGTACGAGGGGTCTTAGCCCCCGAGTATTAAATCAGATTGCAGAGTTTTTTGATGTTCTTTCTCTTTTGTATCATAGTCAAACATAAAAAACCTTCCCTGTTGTCACAATGTGAAACCCGAGAAAAAGGTAACCAATGACGAGCATCTGAATATGATATTTCTATCGCTTTTCCCTTTCTCTGCCGTCACAATAATTAAACGGAGTGCGAGAAACTAATACCTGCACTCCAGTTAACGCACTGTGCATGTGTATGTATACGATTTAACTCTGGCACATTTTCAACAGAAAGGTCCCAAAATAGATAAATACAGACTCCCTAAAGAAAGCCCAACACGGCAAAATTGAAAATGTTGCAGGCTCGGTTTGATTGAGCCTGTTCATGGACGGTACTGGAAAGTGCAAGGTTACCGTCCACGCCCCCTAGCACCGGCTTAAGCAGAATCCAACATTTAAACATGAAATAGTAAAATTTTGAATTAAGAAACATCCGCAGATGTGTTCATACGGCGGTTATCATGGAACCTTCAATGTGACACTTCCGTGCCATTCCATGAAAAGCGGCTTATGGTCCCCAAGTAATAAAAAGCGTGTGCCCTAAACGAGAAAACAATGGGCGGAACTTAATAAAATGGAATTTTGAAAGGGGATCAGAGGTTATGAAGCCTGCGTATCACAGATAAGACGTCAAAAGACAAATTTAAAAAGCAGGCAACATATCCTAATGGTGATTCAACATTATTCAAGTAGGAATATTGGAACCACCCAACTAGAAAATGCCGAAAAGTTGAAACTAAAAAAACTATGATATGGGAATACATGTATTGTTTTCAACTAAACTATATATTTTTCGATAGCGCATAATAATGATGGACAACACTTTTACAGTAGAATTGTATTGTTCCATGCAATTATTAAACATATATATTTTCATAGTCACTTTGCAAATATTCGATGATCGGTAATTATTTGTCGGTAATTATCGGATTCTGAACTAGTAACCCATACGGATTTCAATGTATGGTACAACAGTAGAATTACAAGTACCAGCATATCACTTGCCTTATAAGCCTCGGTGGCAATCATTACTCAGCTCTTTATACTTGAACCATTAAACTGATATTTTCTTATATTTATGAAATTACAATCATTTTTCTATCCGGCGACTTGATGTTTTAGCATCAAAATCTCTACTAGTATCTTTTTGTTGTTGAGCCAATGGGGAGATAAAGACAATGTTATATAAATGGTAAAGTGGACGGTAGGGAAATTGATCGCTCGAGATGTATCTCCTCAGAAATTATATTTGAGAAACCATAAAAGTTCCTTATTTTTTCTAAACATCTTTCTGTTTCTTTTACACAGCTTTTAGGCAAGGAACTCCAGTTATCACTCTATGCCGATTGCATATTGGGCTGCTTTGACCTAACAAATTCATATTATAAAATATTTAATCATGGACATCATTTCACAAGAACTTTCCAATCAATAAACACCCCTTTTAGTTTGACTATCAAAAGAATAGTGGAGCTATTTCAGATAAACCACTAATATTGGTATTATGGTAACAGAAATCTGGAAAAGGGATGATACTTTGAGAGCAATAACACAAAGTAAGTTGTCAATTTCAGATTTGGTCTGATTGGGTCTGTTCATAAGTGATAATGTAATATGCAACATCTGCCATTCCAATTAGCACCGACGGAAGCAGTATGCAATCATCAAAACTTAAGTAATTTGAATCAATGATCCCGAATTACCTGACAACAATGTTACGACACTGACTTCCTGTGGACACTGAACTAAATTTTATGGCTGGCACAGTTTGCATCTGCAGTTGTGGGTATAGAAAAAAATCAACAGCAATAGAGACACAGCAATTGTCGACAATTACAGCTAGTTTTGATTATGTCTATTAATGAGAAAAATATAATGTGTAACATCTCACACTCCCTACCACCAGTGTTTGCAATTTTCAATCTTGAACACTAAAAGTTTTGAAATCAGTTATCCTGTAGGATCATCGATGTCCCGACACAAAAAAAAAAACAAGAATAAAGATCAACAAGGCAAAGGCAACATTCACAGGACGCGGCCCCCGACACACTTAAGTAGGGCACCCAAAAGGCACCAAACAATCCAGCTACGACAACAGGACACTCAGAACGCCACCAACTCAAAACCTGGAGAGGACTCGAGGGCGGCAAAAGAAGGAGAAATGTGAAATGATATTACTAAAAGGGGCCGATGTGGAAAAGAAATGAGCAAGAGGTGTAAGGAAAAATGGGTATAAGAAAGAGGAAGGGCAACAAAAAGTGTAAAAGAACAATGGGGAAAATACTTATCGTTAAACACTGTTTACCATGAACATTGAAATCCTTCAAGAATGTCAAAAACGGCAAAATTGAAAATGCTACAGGCCGGATGTGATAGAGTCTGTTGATTGAAGGTACTGGAATAAAAGAATTACCGTCCACGCTCCCTAGCACCTGTGAAAGCAGAATGTAACATGAAACATGTGGAAACATGGCCAACCTAGCAGTCAATTTCCTTCCTGTAAACTGAATTCCATACCCATTCCAAATGTTCTACAAAAGTACTTATTCAAATTGAAGTTTAATTTATTTTATATGTGTGTTTTGCAATAGAATAAAATAAATAGAGAAAAACAGAATCCCTAAAGAAAGCCCAACACGACAAAATTGTAAAATTTTGGAGGCTTGGTTTGATTGAGCCTGTTCGTGGACGGTACTGAAAAGTGCAAGTTACCGTCCACGCTTCCTATCATGCTGAACGATCTTCAAAGATCGAAAATATAAAATCATTGATTAAATGTACGGGGAGACTTTTTACAGCTGCCACACGGCCCAAATAACACGGATGTGACAATGAAATAGAGAAAAACAGAATCCCTAAAGAAAGCCCAACACGGCAAAATTGTAAAATGTTGCAGGCTCGATTTGATTGAGCCTGTCCATAGACGGTACTGAAAAGTGCAAGTAACCGTCCACGCCCCCTAAACTAATTCAAGATATTGTATAAAATTTTTAATGAAACATTTCATTTAAACAAACAACAGAGAAGTATTTTATTTAGGACATTCACCCAGTTTGTAGCATATTTGTTCTTCTTTTAGTACGATTTGACGATGGAAACTAGTTAAATTGCAATAGTTAATATTTTAGGTAAAAAATGTAATAACACGTGAAATTTCAATTGATTCACAAGCAAACGAAAGAAATAAGCCAATATAAATATTCTAGAATATCTTTGAGGCCACCTAGGATATCTCAGTTTTGAATCAGGGATTGGTCAAATGAATGTCCAGTCCAAAAACAACAGATCCAGACGAACATCGTTTGTTAATGAAACTTGCTGTTGGCTGAATGGAGCAGTCGCTCCTCTTCTTAGGCTAACAATGGTCTGATTTGCAGCACGAATGGTAAATTCTTGTCAAATGAATTTGATATTTACCTCAAAATTCCTGTATGTTGAAATTAAGGTTGTTAAAACACTTAAGTGAAAATAGTATATGTATATAATTATGCTTATAAAACAATTTTCAAACATCGAAGGATATGTAAAATATGTACTGCAAATATTTGCCTACTTTGCCTACATTGTATGTAGTCATTAAAATATATGCATTTATTTCTTTTTGAAAAAAATTGACTTAGACTTTATAGAAAATAAATTTCGAGTTACCTCCCTTTATTAACATGAAATGTAAAATCGGTAATATCTTTACAAATAATGGTTTTTGGCACTTACAATATTGACAAATCTTCATTTTGAGCATGCATTATATATATATGATATGAAACCTTAAAAAATTGTTTAAAGGATCTTTAATACTTGCTTCGAAAGTTTCAACTCTTTTAAGAAACAAGTTGTGCTTTTTTGTTTCAGGTTTGAGGAACAGGAAAATGGCCAATAAGGTAATCAGTTGTTAATTTGAAATTCAATGTCACCATTTATCTCATCTGTGTTTAACATGTCATTGCGATTTTGCCGGTTGTGCCCAAATGTACAGAAACAACTCATCGTCCTTGATAAATTTGATTAAGTCTTTCCGGTAATAGGCAAAACAGACCAAGACCATTAATTTAAAACGACTTATGCTACTTAATATAAATTGCTCCTAATGAAAGTGCCTGTATTTTAAATATTTGGCTCGATAATCGTAATCTAATATCAAGTATGAAAACAAATTAGTACACAGAAACTCTAAAGATTGTCATCGTTTTAAATAAAAAACAGAGAAACTAATCAAATCTCAGGAACTTTACCATGGATAATTTATTCATAGCTTATCATTTACTAAGTTAAGTTTTCTTACTGTCGAAATGTCGCTGAAATCATCATCTTAATTCGATATATAGTTTAATTACATCCATCGTCGGATACCCACGGCCGAACCATTAACATTTATGATTGCATGTTATGTGACATGTTTATCAATCGTGGGTATCCGACGATGAATTACATCAAATGATATAAATATATCATTTAACATCGATTATATTCAAATCTAAATATTTTTAAACTGTTTCAATCACTTTAAGGGAAATACATCTAGTAATAATTCTCTGAAATCTCAAGTTATCATTATTCCCAAAGACAATCATCGTTGCATTTGCAACAAGCTATATTTGTATATCTCAAATAATGACGTCACAGTAGGAAATACCTTCTCACGTTTCTAAGATATACTATGAATATTTCGAGGGAAGGTTCCGCCTTTCTTTGTTGATCTTGTTTATCATATTTTAGTACGTTAATAAAACCCAGTGTTAGACGATATCTACCGATTTTGTAAGTGTCACAATACTCTAATAAACCTCCATGTAAATGTTCCTTTGTCGACTTTTTAATTGTTGCTGCCAGTGATTCATAAAAAATAAGTTAATCAAATCTCTTCATATACATTAACAAATATAAAAAAATTCTTTTAACTTAGATGTCGGCAATACACTACTGATTTCTGTCACCAACCTTTCTAATTTGTTTCTTTTCTACAAAAACTCCTGGATTTTGTATACAATTGTTCTTTAAAAATTTCGTAAAAAAGTTTCTCTCTGGCTTTTTTAGAACTTCGGTTTACGGTGATGTATGTCACGAGGTTTACTTTCAGTTTAAGGTGTTTTATGTTCGTTCCTCTTTTGAGATATAGCTTTGAAATATGAAATCCCCATGTAAGTATATACATTTCTATCGATATATAACTTCTTTAGTAGACAAATAAAATGTATGCTTATTATAACTTTCAATTTCCAGGTTGGATAATATCACGTGACAGTTGTTTACACAGCTAATGGACTGGCCCATTAATTAAAAAGTTCTTTACCGATTCCAATTGTAGCCATTTTAATTGTTCCGATATGCCGAAATTTTTCCGTGTAACTATTTGTTGATACAATACACACAGTGTCACACAATTCTGTAAGCATATCGGGAAAAGTACTACATTTGAATAATATGTACCATCTCCAATTGCAAATATTTGCTTACAATGTTGCATATGTTTATTATTCAAATATTGAAAGATTAAACTAAAAATCATCAAATACCATTATAAGTCATCGGCGCTGTTATTATGTTTAACTAATGTTACCTGATTGCCCACCCTGATTTTTTTAATTATGTAGTAAAGAACATGCCTTATTTAAATAACAAATATCATGCTTTTTAGTCCCCTACCGGTTTAACCGGAGGGGACTTTAGGTTTACTCTCCGTCCGTCTGTCTGTCTGTCTGTCTGTCCGTCTGCCTGTCTGTCTGTCAGTCCGTCAGTCCGTCCGTGCACAAAACTGGATCCCGCGATAACGCAAAAAGTACTGAAAATATTTTTATGAAACTTGATATATGGATAGATGACAGTATGGAGATTATGCACGTCTTTTTCTTTTCTTCCTATGATGAACATTCTGGTTGCTATGGCAACAAATAGTCTGAAAATATGGCAAATTTAACACATAAACTGGATCCAGTGATAACTCAAAAAGTACTAAAAATATTTTTATGAAACTTGACATATGGGTAGATGGCAGTCTGGAGATTATGCACATTTTTTTCTTTTCTTCCTATGTTAAAAATTCTGGTTGCTATGGCAACAAATAGCCTGAATTTCAAGATTTCTGATTTAAATTTTTCAGCTTTTTCACTATAAGTTCTTTATTTCTTAAGGTGTTTACTTCAAACTTTAAATATAAGTTTCTGGTCATCAACCACATCATATGTGACAAGGTTTACAACTCCAGCACAAAAATTATCAGTATTACCTCCCTTGAATTTAGAATTTTTATGAAAAAAAATGTTGTCTTTTTTAAATAACTTCTTTATTTCCAAATGTATCTACTTCAAACTTCATATATATGTTTCTTATTATCACACAATATTTTTGAGAAGGTTAAATACTCTAGCAAGACTATTTCCAGGATTATGTCCCCCTTTAACTTAGATTTTTTTTCGAGAAATTGGTATTTTTCACTCCAACTTCTTTATTGACCTTATAGGATTTACTTTAAAATCCCACATATTGTAATAATATGACAAGGTTGTATAAACATTATTTCCTTACTAAGCAGGGAAACTAAACACATTACTGTGATATAGACAAACTTAGAATTCAAAAGATTTATGTTCATTCATGTCATTCATTCACTGGTAAAATTGAATGGCCAATGGCCCATCAGAATGTTGCTTGGGTTCTAACCGGTAGGGGACTTATGGATTGCTTGCAATACTATGATAATTTGCTTGTTTCTGAATGTGGTTAAATTGTTAATTTGTAACACCGATTTATTTAGATGTTTTCGTTTTCTGTTATCTGAAATGTTTTCACTTAAATACATGTTAAGGGTAACCTGTAGGTTATTTTTTCTTAGATTTATGTGGTCAAAAGCTAGTAACGCATCATGTACGGAGAACTGGCATAAAGAGAGGACCTACCGCCTTTATTGTCCACTGCTCACTTTACACATTGTCGCGACAAGCACGAATCATGGCCACATTTTCCAAAAGCGTATTAAATTCTTACTCGTTGAATTAATGATAGTGACATTAAATCTTTGTTTACCCGATATATACTGCTGCTTTCCTTACATATCTTTTATTTTGACAGATATTTAACGATCCTATTCACGGTAATATAGAGTTAGAGCCCTTGTTAGTGAAGATTGTTGATACACCACAATTTCAACGTCTACGATTCATTAAACAACTTGGTGGGGCCTATTTCGTATATCCAGGCGCATCACATAACAGGTTCGAGCACTCGATAGGGTAAGTGTCTATTTGGATATTCTTTTCTTTTTCGTATGGTGTCATAAATAACACCATGCCCTATGTACTTCGGATGTTATGTAAAGTAAAACTTTTAGGTATTTTTAATGGTACCTTTCTATCGTCGTCCCTTTGCTTTCTTGCCTCGAAAATTGTCACTGTCGCCTTTTTGCCTCTCCGAATTGGGAGAAAAAGAAAGAAAGACGATATTGCGTATATCAGCCATAATTTTGTTTTACATATTATTATGTAAAAGACAAACAAAGTCATATTATATTGTCTATAACTAAGGAAGCTTTACCTAAAAATAATTTACGTCATCAGTGCTTACTTTCATGCTTAAAAATATGTTTACTATTTTTAAACCTATATTTAGATATTTTTATTACATAAAAAGTGTGTGCCACTTAGCGGGGCGTTTAGTGCGATCTTTAAAAGAGCAAATATCAAAAGCGCCTGATTCAACGATCAAAATTACGGATAAAGACGAACTTTGTGTTAAAATTGCAGCTTTGTGTCATGATCTTGGTAAGTGTTTTGCAGTAGAAGTAGGTTTTGTTGTTGCTGCTGCTGCTGCTTAAGACATTATGTGCATGTAATCGTGGTATGCCATTAGTATTACCATGGTAACTATGAGAGTAACAATTAAACTTTGTAGTAATAACTGCGTGTTCAAGTAGGTCTTCATGTTCTGATATCTTGCAAATATTTTGAAAAGAAATAATTATCTGTGATTTGAACTATGATAAAGTATACACAGGTTGTGTTACAATTATAAGGTAATTATAATAAAATATGTAATTACATTGTTCAACGGATAGTTTTGGTTATCAGTGACACAAGTCTAAGGTCAACTTCATGTATGCCGATTTAATATGTTTTTTATTTTATTTCTTTTTCTTTTTTATTATTGTTATTTTTAGGGCATGGACCATTTTCCCATCTATTTGATGGAAAAATCATTCCCAAAATAAGGGAAAATGTAAACGGCAAAATATGGAAGGTATGATTTAATGCACCTTATGAAAACATTTTTAATTGATCAAGTGACTACAAGAACATTATGTAAACAAACAAAAACTGAGATACGAGGATTGATCAAAAAAGTTCTCGGCCCGATGTACTTCCGGTAGTCGGAGAACCAAACCTATGGTCTTACTTTTCAATATAATCACCCTCTACATCAATGCACTTTGCCCACCTGTGCTCCAACCTGTTGAACACTTCAAAATAGAACTTTCACTCTTGGACCTCAGATAACTCATTGACCGCCTCCATGACACCTTCGTTTCTTCCAAAACGTCTACCACGAAGCTTGGTTTTCAGGTTCGGAAACAGGTAGAAATCAAAGGGGACCAGGTCTGGAGAATATGGAGGATGGGGAAGAATTTCAAGGTCACAGTCAGTTGTTGCAGCCATCACCACTTTGAATGTGTGAGCTGACGCATTGTCGTGCAAGAGCAGAACGTCTCAAAATTCTGGAAACAAAGTGATCCCTCGGAAGCATTAATCACAACAGAATAAAATAAGAATTGCAGACTCGGTTTGATTGAGTCTGTACATGAGGGATAATAAATAAGTGCAACATCCCTCACGCCCCCTAGCACCGGCTTGAGCGGTACTCAATTCTCAACACTTTATAGTGTTGGCATCAATGATCCTGAAGGACCAGAAAATATAACAACACTGAAGTGAAGTACGGGGCAACTTTTTACGGCTGCCACACGGCACTTGACACCTGCTGTTGTGAAGTACAAAATTCTGGAAACATAGTGATCCCTCGGAAGCATTAATCACAACAAAATAACATAAGAATTGCAGACTCGGTTTGATTGAGTCTGTACATGAGGGATAATAAATAAGTGCAAGTCAGTTTGCCCCTCCTTTTACGCGCGATTTCTTGACGCAGACAATTCGCTTGCATAGTATCATTTATGGTACAACCTTGCTCAAGATAGTCAATCATGATAATTCCTGACTATCCCAAAAAATTGAAACAATCATATTCCCTGCTGATGGCATCCTTCTTCGGAGGGGATGAGCCAGGGTGCTTCCACTGCATGCTCTGGTTTGTTTTATTCTGAATCGAAGTGATGGATCCAGGTTTCATCATGAGTTACGATCCGGTAGGTCAAATCAGGTTCATCGTCGTAGCGAGACAAAAGATATCTTGATATGTAAAGCATGGTCCGTTTCTGGCTGTCAGTCAACTGTCTGGGGACCCATCTACAGAAATCTTTGACATGCCATAGACATCAGTCAGAATTGCCTGAAATGAACCAAAGCTCATACCCACTTTCCTAGCAATGCTTCACAGTTCACTTCACAGGTCTTGCTTTCTGTCGCACGTGACCAGATTATTCACAGCTTCGGCAGGATCATCGTTGGTGACCTCTTTTGGCCGCCCAGGCCGCTCATCTTCCCCAATGCTCTCTTTGCCCCTCTTCAGCAGCCCATTTCTTCACAGTGATATAGGAAGGGAACTCCTTCCCAAATGTTTCTATGAAGTCTTCAGGGATTTCCTTTGGAACATCCTAGTCTAACAGAGGTACTTTATGATGGTTCTGATTTCAGCTTTCTACATTTAGTCTAAATGACACACCTCTCTATTGACCAAAGTGTGTTTTATTTTACCTAATCTGTGAAAAACCGCGTGTAACTCGATCAGTAATCTATAAGATATCGGTATCGACGTATCGTGTGTAATGTGTAAACGTCAGTGTAGTGGCAAGAAGTATATCGGGCCGAGGAAGTTTTGATTATACCTCGTATTTTTTTAAGCTTGATATTCTTATTGTTACCACAAAATAGATAAATACAGAATCCCTAAAGAAAGCCCAACACGGCAAAATTGAAAATGTTGCAGGCTCGGTAGTCTATGTATTGTTTATTTCATTACACCGAACAAAAATGATTTAATAATTGTTTATTAGAAACTTAATAAAATTAGACTGGATCTAAAACGAACACTGCTTATTTTACTTACACTGACTTTTGATCCTGAGAAGTAACCAGCCATAAGGCATACCATAAAGCTGATTTTTGTTTATAAATGAAAACACGAACACATTAATACGAGTTATGAGTTACATTAGGTGTGAGACTATCAGTTTTACATTTTTATTTATATTCGGCTTGTTAACTCTCCATTTCTTTTTCTTCAGAATTTGCAATGTTAAATTCCGTTATGAATCTTTCTATCACAGGTTTAGAGCCATAACAATCAACTGCACTGATAAAACTACATTTCTGTATTTAAATCCCCCTTTGTTGTATTATTGAACTGCCATATTTTGTCATCGGCTGCTAATCTAGGATGTTTAGATTATTTACTGTTCGACCATTTAGGTTTTAGATGGTTATTAGCAACTTATTTTGCTGGTGCATATTATCATTTTTGGGATGGTCATAGTGAATATGGTTTTGGATTTGGGATATAATGGCTGGAAAATAAACCAAGAGACAAGCATTTTTTCTGTTTTAGTCTGTTTTACTTTTTTAGCCACATGGTTCACTTGCATAAACACTTAAGACAACTGCCTTTTTAGGTATATCTTAACTGATATAAAAAAAGATTAGAAATAAACTGGAATGCTTTTATTTGCTTAATCTAGCACGAACAAGGCTCAGTTGATATGTTTGATCACATGTTGGAAGAAAATGGAGAATTGGAGGAGGAATTCAATGAAGAATTATCAAAAGAAGATAAAACATTTATCAAAGAGATGATTGTTGGACCACCAAAGTCTATAAAAGATAGGAATAACATGGATGAGACCGATAAAGTGAGTGTCTATTTTTGAGCATTACAAAAGTTTTATATTTTATAGTTTTATATGTGCTCGAATTTGTTTCGGCAAAATGGTGTTATGTACGTGCTTGACGTATTTTCTGTCCGTATGTTAGCAATTTCATGACACCTCTATAACTTTTGAACACGGGACGGAAACTCATCAGATCTGAACCGTCCCGCTCTGATGTTCACTTCAGAAAAATATACTTATATAGGATACTTATATACGAAGCCAAGTGCTTAGCATTAAGATATATGTATTATATTGCCTAATGTTAAAAGGCATGATTCAGATATGTTTCAGAATAGGTCTCTTCTCTAATTAAAATGTTTTTAATTACTCAAACACATTTGTCTCCTCCGTTGCGTTGCTTTTCTTAGATTTCACATGTAGAACCTTGACAATTATAATGATTATTGAAATGAAACAAGGACATCCTATGGTTTGCACGCCGACATAAACAGACTTTTAGAGAAAGAATACTGTATGTGTCCTTAACCTTATCCCGAGGATTTGATACAACGACGAAAAAAGCTTCTCAAACAAATATGTTGTTCAGTCTGTTTTGAATTTTGTCATTTCATTTCATTTTAATATGGCAGAAATGAACACATTAAGTCTTGAAGCATATAAATAATGAACATTTAAAAGTAAGGTACATGAAGTCAAGTTTTTAGACAAGCTTTATACAATTAGGATTTAGTTCTCCTGTTTTGATTTTCTTCAGACGTGGCCGTATGAAGGCAGACCGAAACAAATGGCATTTCTTTACGAGGTAAATTATTGTATAAACAAAATTATCAAATATTGTATGTGAATTGTATGTGCATGCAATAGTTCTTCTGTTGATTGTTTATTCTTACAATATCATTAACAGATAGATGCTTGAATCAAAATGTTTGTTCCGATTTTATTTTCATTGCATATTTTTACGTATGGAATCGCGTTAAATTATTGTAATAGAATTATGATTTTTATGCTGTTTTGTGTACCATATACCCTAACATTTGTGTGTATGCCTGAACGTATAACATTCATAATTCATCAGATTGTTCTTAACATTACTCCGATGTTAATATTTCAGATTGTTTCAAACAAACGCAATGGTGTTGATGTTGACAAGTGGGACTATTTTGCACGCGACTGTCACAGTTTAGGTATTGGTAATAATTTCAACCTTGATCGATGTATTTCGTTCTCAAAAGTTATAGAAGTTGATGGTGAACAACAAATCTGTTATAGAGACAAAGTAAGCAATTACCTTCTTTAGTTTTACTTAAATTATAAATATATCTATTTCAATCAAACTTATGTCATACTTGCATTTACATGACAACTGATTTCAGAGCTTATATGCTTCGTTTAAATTAACATTATATCTGCTCTTACTAGATACACATGTAGTATACAAATACAAAATGTAACTTGCTTTGACACAAACTTGTGGAAATATGTCACGCTTACCATATATTACACAATGAAGTTTTCTTTACTTAGGTACCATACATAATTATTATAGAAAAAAAGATTAAAAGGTGTTATAAGTGAACTTTTGACCTTTGGTTTGGTTGATGTCTCCAAGGTCAATTCCTCACTGATAATCACCGAGGTATACTCGAACTTACTTAAGCATCATATAACTTAACAGTACAGTTATGACGTCAAATATTCAAATTGTGCTATTTGCGTGTGATTTCTATTACAAGCATTTCATTAATCTAACATATTTAAATGTGAACTTTGATATATGGGTTATTTTGGCCGTTTCTATCTGTAAATGATTTAAATTTACAATGTATTTTATAGGAGGTACATAACCTGTACGACATGTTCCATACCAGACTTCTACTACACCAGAGGGCATACCAGCACAAAACATGCAACATAATTGAATACATGTCTGTAGTTTACCTATTATTTGCTTACTAACTTATTGACTTGTGATATAAAAGTAATCGACCATTGAATTTCATTTTATTATAAATAGTTTTCATACTGTTATAAGTTATAAAGAGTTTTGACATGTTATATGGCCCTATATAAATGGCTTTTTGTAAATATAACCCGAATCGCCAGGCGATGGTTGAATTGCAAACAACCGATTATATACCGCCAAATAATCTGTCAAGAATATTTATAACATATTTATAATACTGCAAAAAATAAGTGAGATTTCTTCATGAATAGACATAAAACTATATACACGTCACGAGTATCCAATAAAAATTCGACATTACAAACATGCAGTATTATAAATGTTATCACTTTAGTTTCCTGCAAAGTTTCAATATCATGATACATTCATGTCTCAAATCTGATAATACTAACATTATAAATGAAATTCATACCAACAGATATTACAGTCATTTCATCAAGATACCTATCATAGGAACACGACGTTTTATATCATTACTTACATTAACGAATGGAGTTTTGGTATTCAACCCTTATTATATTTTATGTATTGCGAATACCACTGTAGGAGAATATCTAACGAATATTTCATAAAATAAAAATGCAATAAAATACTTTAAAGTAACCAGTAATATAGTTTTTTGTCAATCATAACATATTTGTTATTTATGTTTCAGGCTTACCGAGGCTTTAGTGCTGGCAGACAATTTTATAGAGTTTCAAGGCAAAAATGGGTAAAAATAGTTGTTCGTGTTCTATGCAATATCATTTTGACTCACAAGCTCGACTATTTATAAGAAAAAAGCTATTGTCTCAGTCATGGTTTCGTTGACGTTGCTGTTGCCGTAATCATTGCCATTGCCATCCGGACACATTGACTTTGGTCAATTCTTTTTTAATGAAGTGCCTTCATACTTGGGCACAACGATCTTTTGGACAATATCTTCAAGTTGACCAGACTAAATTTTATACCTCAATTCTTAAATGATCTTGACATTTAACGTCATGTGTTTGATTGTTGCCTGATTGTAGCTGTAATTGGCTATAACTTTCTTATTAACGAATGAATAATCAATATGTATTTAAAGGATAAGACTCAGTTTGAATTTGACCTAAATATAACCATGACATTGAAGGTCAAATTGTTGTTATTTCTAAGTTTGTTTTCTGTAATTGTCTTTAACTTTGTAATTTTTAAATGTATTGTCTTCATACTTGTACACACCAATCCTTGGGACAAGACATCAAAAAGATTATATAGAGATTGACCTTGACCTTAATTTGACGTTGACAATTTACGTCAACTAAGTGATTTTTGCCGCAAATGCTCATAACTTGCTTATTGGTGTGTATATAAGATTAATACATATTTTTAAAAAAAAACAAACTCTTATGACAAAACTGTATGTTGAAAAATTCAAATACGACCTTGACGTTTATTTGACCTTGACCGTCAAGGTCAAATTTTTGAAATATGCTTTAACTGTTGATTCACACTGCGACGAAAGTCTACATAAAACAAACTGAAATGTTGAAATTTTCTCATTATTCTTACCTTGACCTTGAATTGATCATGAACGTCATTTTTGTGTCGCCTTGAAAAAGGCGACATATAGGGGTTACTTTTGTCGGCGGTGTCGGCGTCGTTGTCGGTGTCGGCGTCGTTGTCGGCGTCGGCGTCCCCTAAAGCTTGTCCGGAGCATAAGTCAGTCATTATAAGTTGGATTGACTTCAAACTTGGTATGCATGCTTCTTATAATAACCCAAAGTGCAGTGCACAAGAACCGGTACTCTGCACTTCTTATTTTTTGAGTTATTGCCCTTTGTTAATTTTCATACTTTATTTTTGTCCGGGCCATTTCTCCTAAAGTATAAAATCTATGGACTTGAAACTTCATAGGATGATAGATCTCATTACGAAGAAGTGCAGTGCACAAGATTCTGGAAACAAAGTGATCCCTCGGAAGCATTAATCACAACAAAAACAAAATAACATAAGAATTGCAGACTCGGTTTGATTGAGTCTGTACATGAGGGATAATGAATAAGTGCAACATCCCTCACGCCCGCTAGCACCGGCTTGAGCGGAACTTAATTCTCCACACTAAAGTGTTGGCATCAATGATCCCGAAGGACCAGAAAATATAACAACACTGAAGTGAAGTACGGGGCAACTTTTTACGGCTTCCACACGGCACTTGACACCTGCTGTTGTGAAGTACAAAATTCTGGAAACAAAGTGATCCCTCGGAAGCATTAATCACAACAAAATAACATAAGAATTGCAGACTCGGTTTGATTGAGTCTGTACATGAGGGATTATGAATAAGTGCAACATCCCTCACGCCCCTTAGCACCGGCAAGAACTGGTACTCTGCATTTCTCATTTTTTGAGTTATTGCCCTTTGTTAATTTTCATACTTTGTTTTTGTCCGGGCCATTTCTCCTAAAGTATAAAAGCTATGGACTTGAAACTTCATAGGATGATTTATCTCATTAAGAAGAAGTGCAGTGCACAAGAACTGGTACTCTGCATTTCTTATTTTTTGAGTTATTGCCCTTTGTTAATTTTCATACTTTATTTTTGTCCAGGCCATTTCTCATAAATTATAAAAGCTTCAGACTTGAAACTTAATAGGATGATAGATCTTATTGATAAGAAGTGCAGTGCACAGAAACTGCTGCTCTGCATTTCTTATTTTTTTGAGGTATTGCCCTTTGCTGATTTTCAAATTTCATTTTTGTCGTGGCCATTTCTCCTTAACTATATTGTTCACAAGGCGACACATCCGACTCGCGGAGTTCTAGTTAAATCATTGTCTGCTTATTAATGTTTACTTAAATTTTCATAACATTGATGTCTATTGATGGGTTTCATATATTCTTGAACAAAAGAACACTTATGACAACACAGACATGTTGAATTATTTTGATATGACTTTAATCTTAAAAGTGTATAAAGCTATATATATGATGCAACAATTATTGTTTGAATTTCAAAAAAAAAGGATTCTTATAAAATTTTGTATGAAAAAAATATTGTAATTTGTTGACATAAAAGCGAATGGTGCATGATAAACGGAAAAAACGCTACCTTAAAGCAAAATAATATAATAGTGTATGATAATTGAACCAATATAATTTTACTGTAAATAAATTTTATTAAATATTTCATAAGACCTTTATTAGCTTTGACACTGAAGTTAATGAAATTTGATAAGATTGTCATGACTTTGCTATGTAAATATAGATTTAATTCATTCTTAGAGAGGACAAAAGAACACTTCCTACAGAAGTGACAAGATTATTAAAGGCACATTATGACTCGGAAATCCATATTTTTCAATTCTTCAGAAATGTTACACATGAGTTAAGTAATGTTTTAATAATTAATAAGAGAATATGAGATGTTTAACAAATGAAGAAAGTTGCGCTAAATGTTACAGTAATATGTCATTAAAGTAGGTAATGTAAACAAAGTAGTATTGTGACTTCCACACAAAATACTCATTCACTATTATAACTCATACTAATTATACCCAGTGCCAACAGAGCAAAAGAAGTAAAAAATGATTCATATATGTGGCAAATGATTTTTTTAAATGTAATTATTTACCATACACAAAAGGTTTTGAGAAATATTTTTTGAATGGCACATTTTTCTCAAACCACGGTATTTTGATACAATTTTGAATAATCTTGACACCTTCCCTTTGTTCATTTATATTAATTAGGTCAGTAAAACGTTACTCTTTCTGCAATGAGTATCTGGCTCGTTACTCTGTTGGTGATGCATTATTATATCACATGCGTTTATGTGAAATATTTGTATTTATAAATATGAAATATTATTGATTATGCATGAATGAAGGTATTGTTTGATGATTTAAGTTATTGTCTATTTTCAAATGTATTCGGATACCTTTCAAATTTCATGAGTTTAGTTATGTTACACTATGGAAAACTCATTATTATTGAATGCTTCACAATTGACTGCTGGCTTATGCTATAGTATGTGTCACTACTGATACTTCAGTTGGTGGATGCAATAGTAGCAAGTTACACTGCTGTCATTTGTTTTCTTTTTTTTTTGTATAAGGCAACATTTTAAATTATAGACTATTAGTAGGTGCATAGGAAAAAAAATATTGATTATGAATAACTTTATACAATTATATTGATTATAAAAGTTACTTCATGCAGGACACATTTTACACTTCATATTGGCTATAACAAGAAGTGTACAAGGAATGGACCAATTTTTCAATATTATTTATGCCCAAACTAATAAATTGACGATCAAGATTTTTACGATCGAATCTGTGACGCAATACGTTTATTATTGTGATGGTGCTATAACATGCCTACGTTTAAATCCTGAACTGTATTTTAGATCAGTTCGTATGTCAGACACAATACATGATATGAAGGCGTACACTCTTCTTACCGATGACGTCATTCATCGAATTCTCGAAAGCAATGACGACGGGCTACGAAAATCCAAAGGAATTCTTCAAAAGATTCTTAAACGAGATTTGTACAGCTTTGTAGGTGAAAAAATATTCCCGGGAGGGACATTTGTCAGAAAGGTATGCATTAAGTAGAGTTAAAAACTGTTCTCTGACGTTTCGGTGACGTAATTCTTTTCATTTGATGATTCTTTTCATTTCCAGATGCGTTGGATCTAAACCGTCAGGACAAGCGTTTGTTTCCTTGAACGAGAAACGTTACACTAATTGATTATCTTTCAGGTTGGTCCTGGGAACGGATTTGAGAGTGTTTCTATAAGCTTATAGGTTCTGAACATACGAACTTAAATTATATCTAAACTATTAAGCTGTTTACTATATTTTAAATAACATATTTCATTATATATTCATTATAAATATTTCATTTATCTTTACAATATTTTTTTCCATAATTTTATATAACTTACATAACTTCTTGAAACCCCTGTATTTGAAATTCATGTTTTTTACCTTTTCCCATACTATAAATAATGTGTGCTTTTTATCAATCAATTGATAACAAGTTAATTTCTTTGAAGGTTGCTAGTAAAGATGAGGTTGCCGGTAAAAAAGGAATGCCGGCAAAGGAGCGTATGAAGTTACAAAAATTGAGTCTGTTAAAAAAGACTTTCAAGAGACATTGGAAGACGACCAGGAGTTTTGCCAAATTATTGCCAGTCTTGATAAATTTGTTGTAATTGATGTAAGAAGAATATTCTATCGGGAAAACTATAAAAGATCAGTATTATATATATATAAAGCTGTCCTCTTTTTGTCGGCAAATGCCAATACTTAATGTCTGAATTTTAATACTCCTCATCAAATGTAAATGGATACTTGAAGAGTCAAGTCGTCATTGCATTCGTGTCGGTAGGTTTGTGAGTAGATCGGTCAGTAACTTTGTCCATTTTCACTTTATCTACCCTATAAATAATAAACCCCTTACATTTAGCCAATCTGTTCACCAGAAAAGGCAATGTGTAGGTCAATTTTCAGACATTTCATGTCTCATCTATCAATTCCTTATCGCTACAAGAGTTTTTTTTCCAAACTTGACTCAGATATTCACCACAACAAGGTTATGCGCAAAACTTATGCCGCCGTTGTCCGGCTCAAATTTAAGGTCGAATGTTATTCAATTTTCTGTCGGCCCGAAAATTTCTTTACCTTTTTAAAAATGTTTTAAATGCTTACAAAAACAATGACATGTGCAGAATCCATGCTGTCACTTTTCTGTCTTTGCCACCGTGTGTCTACGCAATAAATGCTGTACTACTTAAATAACTTTCTTGAAATTTATTCAACTTGTCATCTACAAAATATAATATAACGTCAAATTCTTTGTGATAAAGAAATGGGGGTGGGGGTATTTGTCACTCCTTTTTTAAATCATTATATAATCATTTAATGTTGTCTGTACTCCAATGTACACATTCTACGGTTTTAATTATAATTTTCTGGGGTTATTGACGACATAAGCTCAGTGGTACATGTATACAGTATTGTTGGTCCCCTACCAGATTAACCGGAGGGGACTTTAGGTTAACCTTCCGTCCGTCTGTCCGTCAGTTTGTCCGTCTGTCAGTCCGTCCGTCCACAACACAGGATCCCGCGATGACGCAAAAAGTACTAAAAACATTTTTCTGAAACTTAACATATGGATAAATGGCAGAATGGAAATTATGCACGTCTTTTTCTTTCCTTCCTATGTTGAAAATTCTGGTTGCTATGGCAATAAATAGACTAAAATATGGCAAATTTAGCACATAAGCTGGATCCCGCCATAACGCAAAAAGTACTGACAAAAATTTTATGAAACTTGAAACATGGGTAGCGGGCAGTCTGGAAATCATGTTCATCTTTTTCTTTCCTTTCTATATTGAAAATTCTGGTTTCTATGGCAACAAATAGACTGAATTTCAAGATTTCTGATTCTAGTTTTTACGCATTTTCACTATAAGTTCTTTATTTCTTAAAGTATTGACTTCAAACTTGAAATATAAATTTCTGGCCATCAACCACATCATATGTGACAAGGTTTACATTTCTTGCACAAAAATTACCAGAATAACCTCTTTATTTCATGAGTTATCTCCTCTTTAAGATTTTTGCTTTAAAAAAATTACATTTTGGTTACAGGGATGTTTAAAAAAATAACTTTAGAGTTTCCTTTAGTCTGTCTGTCTGTTCATAAAAACTGTTTCCTGAGATTACTTTCAAAGATTTTTTCCAATAAATTTACTTAAAATAGAGAAAAGTTTAAACATTTGTTATACTTATTCATCCTGAGAAAATTGAACTTTTAGAGTACTTTTTGTATAAACATAATTTTCTTACTATGCAGGGAAATTTAACACATTACTATGATATAAACAAACTTAGAACTCAATGGATTTAAGTTCATTCATGTCATTCATTCATTCAATGGTAACATTGAATGGCCAATGGCCCATCAGAATTTTGCTGGGGTTCTAACCGGTACGGGAACTTATGGATTGTTTGTAATGCGTTGACATTTGCTTGTTATTTAAGTGTTATATGACATATATAGTTAATTATATATATTACAAATTTCCAGGTTGTGGACTTTAGTTATGGTAAAGAGGATAAAGATCCAATAGCTTATGTCAACTTTTACTCCAAGAATGATCCGAACAGTGCAAAACCTATAGACAAAGACGACGTAACTATTTCTATAATTTAATTAATATTATCATGTGATTATTACATAATTAATGTTATTTCACGTTGTGTGCAAATGCTGGGTATCTACATGTAGTTATTTATAAATGCAACTTTACTACTTGATATTTGGTGCCTTACGTAATAAAGAAGAGTGTTTGGTGAATTACATTCAAATTATCAATAATAGACGTATCAGAAGATTTTTATATCAAACTATTGATTGTTTAATGTCGGTTGTTTGTTTGTCGTTGTTTGTTCGTTGTTGCTTTGTTGTTTTAATCATCACAAGGAACCTGTGAAGTAATTACGATTCGTATCAGTTGGAACAGGTGTACATCTTGAATTGCTTCTAAACGTTGTGTTGTTTTATTTATACGATACTACATTGTATCAAATAGGGGCCAGAATGTATGGAAACAACCTTTTTCATAGAACCAACCATTTTCATAGAACCTGTAAAAAAACTGCATACCTAATTATATAACATTTCATCAAGGTTGGTCCATATTTGACCCAAGGGCATGATTTATATATATATTTTTTTGTAGTACTACATGACAAATAGTTAAGCTCTGGGCATTGACGTCACTTAGGATTATAGATTTTATACATTTCTTTGTAAACTAAGCGACCCACCAGAGCATGACTTACATATTCTTTATAGGGAACCACTGCAACGTGATGCTAGGCCTACATGCCAAATATTTAAGTTCCGGTGATTGAAGTTTTGGAAGAGAATGAGTTTAAGATATGTTTACTTTATAAGTGTATATATATACTAAGTGACCCCCAGGATGGGGACATTTTTAACTCAGGGGCATGATAATGTAGAGGTTCACAAGGCAATGGTTAATGCCGACAAGTTACCATCAACAAAGATGATCCGTATTCAAACTCGTCTGGGATATCAATGAGATCAATTCTGACAAAGTTTAATGATTGTGATCTTTTCAGTGTTAATTATGTTTTTTCTTTGATTGGACCTTATGAACGAGTTCTTAACCCAAGATGACCCATATTCAAATTCATTCAAAGGATCTCTAATATTAAAATTTGGTAAAGATGTGACATGAAACCTGTCGACGGCTGAAAAAGGACACCAAATCGTTTGACCTATGCCAAAAGGTCATGTGAGCTAAAAACAAAAGAACAAGAACGAATAATACTTTGATCCTGATTGACAGGATGTTGTTGGAACCTGCCTTTTGTGCATGTTGCTCTCTCTCTCTCTCTCTCCCTCCCTCTCTCTCTCCCTCCCCCCCCCTCTCTCTCTCTCTCTCTCTCTCTCTCTCTCTCTCTCTCTCTCTCTCTCTCTCTCTCTCTCTCTCTATTTTGTATTCATATGTAACTGTTTCTGATTTTTGATTCGTGTTTCTTATATAATTTCTTCCGCAATGTAAAAAATAGTGTTTCTCCTTAAAATATCTCCTTATAGAAAAAATATAGCTTGTTGGTACAAGTTAAAGCGTTTTTTTAAACATGGACATAACAAACAGGACAGATAATGTTGTTATGATTTTATATTTATAGGTTTCCCTATTGCTACCTACACGGTTTGCTGAGCAGGTCGTTCGTGTATACTGCAAGAGAGAAAACCAGAAAGATGAAGTTGAAAAGATGTTCAAAGAATGGGCCAGGAAAACTAGGAAAAGTGCAAAGAAAAGGAAACATGATAGCGCTAGATGTTAATTAAATTTATGCGCTATTGCATGTTAAACCAACCAATGCTACTTTTTGTGTTTTTGTTTCTCTCGCAACAAAATGTTTCACAAACACTTGTTGTTTATCCAAAAACAACAATATATAATATTCACATCGTATATCACCACGAAATTTAAACAATCCTGTGTAACAAATTTTTGCCATTCTGATTATCAATGCTTATATAAACAAAATCATTTCAAAACCTGTAGGACGTTTACAAGGCAATTAATTCAGCATAAGCGATTAAATCATTCATACTAAGTAAAGTGAAAATATATTTCATACGATCATCTTTTTATGATTTCATGTCAAGTAAATGTTCTGATTATTTTTATTATATTCTTCGTAATATTTTTTAAACAGCAAGCAAATAAAAGACAAGTGTTTGAGCACGAGTGAATGTATTTTTAGCCATTTCTGATTTAAGTATCTTGAACATTGTTGTTAAATATTTTATTTTAAAATTAATAAGAAAACGGAACTGTTGAAATTCTGGACACCAGATAAAAACACACAAAAAACACTGAATAAATATTTTTATATTATATGTAAATATGATTTATTGACATGATTAATTTTTCATTATATAACCTTATAATATTTGAATTTGTGTAATGCACACCTTTATTGTAATCCAGCAACATTCGACATAATGTGTATCAACGAGAACAAGGAAGAAATTATGATCAAAATAAGATCATCTGGTCAGATGTACTGAAATACTGTTAAAGATGTTAATACCTGGTCGGTTATGCGATAATGGTCTGAATGATCTGATGGCTAAATTCGCATAATGGTGAAATGTTATCAAACATTTACGTCTTTACCACTAATGCTTGGGATAAGACGTTAAGACATCGCCGCTATTCATGATTGTCGTTCAGTTTAACAAGCTATATAGAAGCTCCGCTGTTCTAAGTAACACAAAATAAAGATGAAAATATGTTGTTGTATTGCTATTTATATAAATAAATGTACTTAATTGTGATAACAATGTGTGCAAGTTTTTCTTATGAAGTTGTGTACTTGAATGGATCTGAGAAAGTCAAGCCAGTAATCAACTAACCCAAAATAATAATTTTAGCATTTTTGCTCTGAAAATAAACATTTCCTTTTTTTGTCAATGGGATATACCTTCTTTTATTTTACTACGGAATTTTTTCTCGTACCACGTGGTGGAACAATATAATGATGAATAACGCGACCTATGATCCGGAACGTACGGAATCCGGGGATCGGATCAACCATAGAAGAAATCGAAAAAACTGCTTTCGTTTGATATTTGTAGTAATGTGTGGCACTAAAAATTATAATAAGTTATTAATTGTATATATTAAAACCAATAAGTATCGTGATATGTCTGTTATATAAAAGAGAGATACATTTTTATTAATTTATATGATCAAAATTTATCTGCAATCTCATTGGTCCAAACTGTAGTCTACAGAACTATTTATAAAATCATATTAACTGGTTGAAGAATCATATTCACTGGCTGTTAATTACTCTTGCACATAAAAATGTTGTTTTTGTTCTATATGTCACATTTCTCGATTAAAATATCATAACTTTACCATAATGGAAGTTGCATCGCAATAATGTGTATAAACTTTTTGTTTGCGAAGCGTTCGCGTCAAAAGTTCTGTTTTGTAATTCCTTACAAGGCTTTACATTTTGTATGTATTTTTGATCTTAGTCTATTCATATGATAAAACAATTATTGACTAGTGAAACATTGAATATGATGTGATATTCGATGACTTACTTGTCAATAATTGTATAATAAGTATCGTGATATTTGTATTATGCAAAGGAGAAAAAAACATGTATAAGTATCCTGATATTTCTGTTTCCTGTGATCACTATACAAGTTATATTGATAAAAAGTATCTTAAAAGACATTAAAAGATCCTGTAACTAAACATTTGTTATAATTCTATATCATAAATGTAATGCTCAAATGAAGATTAAGCATTATTTGTACAGATATTACCGAATAGATTTCATGTTAATGAAGGGAGCTAATTAGAAATTTATTTTCTATAAAGTCTATGTCAAATTTATCTATAAGAAATGAATGCATATATTTTAATGATAATATGTAATGTAACAAATAATTGCAGTACATATTTTACATATTATTCGATGTTTGAAAATTGTTTTAGAAGCATAATCATAAAAAATATACACAATTTCAAGTGTGGTAACATCCTTAATTACAACATAAAGGATCTGTAAGACTGGTAGTGTACTACATTAAATGATCTGTAATATTTATCATTTTATATAATTTTATACAGCATACATAGATTAGTCTATAAATATAAAAAATAAATATGTTCTCAGACATAAGTGTCGTTATTGTAGCATTCAGATGTAACATATGTATTTAATTTCAAACCGTTCCGTAAGAAAATATAAATGAATTTAAAGTAAAAGATTAAAATGCATATCAAGAAGGAAGCTGTCATTACTTTGTTCAGATACATGATAGTTGACAATATGATAACTGTGTCATGTAACTTACTGACTATATATATGCCTGTAATATGAGCCAGAGGTCTGAGATATTAAAACATATTTATATAATTTATCAAATGAATTGAATTGTTTAAAATTGTTACATTATTGTACTTCTGCAAAGGCACGTCATACCATTTGCAAAAACCGTTATATAATTTACGCTCCAACAATACAATGTCATGTTGTATCATATATAGTTTTGGGAATACAATGTCATGTTGTATCATATATAGTTTTGGGACATCAATATTGAAATGAGTTTTAGTTAAATCGTTTACCAATTAATGCACAGTGCATTTACTAGATTACATATATAAGTTATACTCACTCTAGTTACCACACTGTCTGTCGGGGAAAACATAAGACATGCTCGTAGATTGGTCATAATTTTACTAGGGTTTACTTATTATGATGAAAGGGATATAGATGAAGATAGAAAATTTATTTTCAGATTCTTTTACATGAGTTGCATTTTTTTTGGTGTTACATATTGTGACGACAGGGTTAATGTTTTATTTTTGGATATATTTCTCAATATTTAGACCATCAAAACACTCGGCCATCTAATTTTTAATAACCTAGTGTTTGTGACTTAACAGTGTTGCGCAGCAAATGAAACAATTACCTATTCGTCAGTTGTTAAACACTTTAATGATCTACAATATGATTGAAAGATTAGACAGAGGGCTGACCGACTGAAATGTACAACACTTACATGTTAAAAGTATAGTTGAACAGAGGGCTATGCAAATTATTTTAATTTGGATTGCATTTCTGTCAAAAGGATTACATGTTGTTTTAAGTATGATAATTTCTAATCATTTTTTTTAAATGCTTAAAGGGAAAGACAAGGTTAGAATAAAAACTTGATTTCAGAAAAAGAATACTATAAATAATAAATCTTCAACAAATAACAAATTTTCTGCCGCCAAATAATAATATTAAACGAATGATAACAAAATTTTAATCGCTAAATCACCGATTTCGACAAATCAGTGGGCGCGGCCATGTTTGTGTATTGGCCGTATAAAAACAGGTGCGCGTCATTTCCCCACATCTTTAGATTTATGATAAATCTAGTTGAATCGTAGCGAAATATTAATGTAATAAAGTATTGACCAGACAATTTAATTTTCACAGGAGGTGAAGAGGAGATTTTTTTTATGGTTCAAAATACGTAACAATATCAAAAAAAAATAATAAAGAAACAAATAAAAAATTAACGTCTACCGGTCGCACCACTTCAGGCCAGTGATGCACGTTACTCCAAACAATGCTATGTTCATTAAAGTCTCATCTTAATGTAATTAAACAATATTTTACAGATTTAATAAATACACATGTTTTTATTTAACAAAGTTTCACAATCAAATAATGCAATTAAATAAACAAACGCACCAACGAATAATTGGCTGTTAATTATTGAACGGTGATAATTATCATTATTATAAAAATCCTACTAAAACGTGTTCTTAATAGTACATGTAATTATATTTTTGCAGTTTGATTCTGACTTCAAAATTAAAAGGTGTGAACATATGTTATAATTGATGTACACATTTCAAAAATATAAGCAACTCTTTTGAAAAGTAAATTGTTAACATGTCTGTCAACGTATGATGCTGCGTGGTATTTATTTACATCGTAATCGTAGCCTAATATTAACTGCAGGCAAAACATTTTATTGGCTGCTCAAAAATCTAATTTGCATAATTTATTCACACAATTGCTGGTTCTTACTACTTCTAATACTGTGCATTGTTCCTAATTTGCACCAAATGTTCCTGTCACACTGTGTACTGACGATTTTTATTGCTCCTTGTATGCCTCTGTGCTGACAGACCTTTTGATCATGCACAATATTGCCCTGATTGGTTAATCACCCTTGTCAAATATTCTAATGACGAAATAGACATCTATTTTTTTACGCTTCATCAGTGAACTGAATGACCTTAGGGGAAATTAAGTTCCACACCTGTCAAATTATACTGTAAATTACAGCATTTCATAAAATAGCAACACATTTTTTTTCAGTTACCAATAATCATTTTAAATATTAAGTAGATTTATGATTTTTTGTTTTATTGGATTAAATTTACGGTAGTAGAAATGCGTATCTGTGTGGGAAAGGGATTGGGTAAGTAGATAACGTGGAAAAAAGCTATAGGGAACTGGATAAACCCGAGAATATGCGTAATTACAGGGGAATGGGCAACCTGTTGCTGTTGGTACCAGTTTTGACTGGGTGCCTAAATAACCTAACGGACAGTTTTGTTTTCATACGATATTAGTCTGGCTGCCGATTTTCCTGCGCCATTCTCATTTTTAGCGTCAATGGCGGAAAATCGCGTCCTCAGCAGATCTCTGCATATTGGATTTAGTTGATATTTTACGCTGAAAAAAAGATACATGACCGGCGATGTACCCTATTCGGACAGCTTGTCTAGCGAAAATTAAGTACAAAATAAAAGGATATATCGTCAATTTGAAGAAGTTTCTCATAGTACCCAAATTAAATTGATGGTTTATCTTTGAAAATTAAGCAGTCATTGCTTAAATCATGTGGTGGGATCATCAGCAAGCTTGAAAATCGGACAAATGATAATTAATGTCGCGGCGTCTTCAATTAATTAATTAAAGCAATTCAGTTCCATATGATGTTTTCATAAATAATATATAATGTACGCAATAAGATTAATAAGTTCTTCATCAAGATATATTTCAGTTGTACCAGCGTGTACACCTATACCGGAAGTGGGTGTAACACGTCACAATCTCGGTCTCGTCTGTCTCGCGAGAATGACAGAACGTCATAATGGCGGCGCCCATGAACTTATTTCTCAAGTAAAAAATAGTGTCTTAAAACACGAATTTCTCACTTATAGGGTTGATGTCAATAGAAAAACTGTCATGGTACCTCTTTTTAAATGATGAATATTTATATTAGACAGAAATCAATCCATCCATTCCTATTCCTTTAAAATGTTATAAACGGTAATATTATTCATGAAATAAAAGACATGAAACAATAGAAAACGTGACTTCTGTGCTAAGGTGTCACTGAAAACAAATAAGCACATAATGCATGTTGTTATGTGTTGATCATTCATTGAACTTTCAATACAATCCAAAATGATGCTAAAACTATTTCAATGTATGCTACGTACATTAATTGTAACGCACATTTTAATATTTTAAAGAGTTTCATATACAAATGCAATCATTGATGATAGGACTAAACTTAAGTTCTTTTATTTTTTGCCCAGTCGTCGTTTTTAGTTAATACATAATCTATTATGTACCCGAAACCGGTACTTATAATAAAAACATAAACCGACCTGGTGTTTTGATGTGCTATTCTCGTCTCCCAAACTTTTAATTTAGAATTTATTTGAGTGCTTTTGCGAAGGAAGCTATAAGCTGATAAACATATTTTAAATTCTGTTTCTGGAATGAATTAAAAATTACTGAGCAATGCTCAAGAAAACAACGGCTTGCCCAAGACGGGGTTTGAACCATTAATTACAACGCTTATATGCAATGTATCACAGTATTTTGGACTTATTGCGTTTCAATAATTGTAAATTCAATGCAACACATCCTAGTCTCGTTTCTGTTTTTAAAGCTTTTTGTTTTGCAGGCTATGGTAGGATGACTAGGATCATGCTTAGTTCTTAAAATAATATTATGTCCATGGGTGATATTCTAGCTTTTAGCTACGTTGATCATATGTGCATCAATTTTATTCTAGTGGTTTCTTTCAGGATAACAAAACAACTTGACAAGTTTCATAATATTGTAACAGAGTATGACAAATTTACTTTTCGCAGAAATAAGAAATTCCTTTTTAATTATTTCTTTATTTATTAATTTCTTTTTTGTTTTGGTATTAAAATGAAAGCAAAAGTGTTCAGATGTTTATCAAATCCGTTTGAAGTTTGAAACTGACAATAATCTATCTTAATAATGAAACTGGTTGGTTTTTCTCTGGGTTTACACCATTTCATAACATTCCAGGGCTACGTTTTAAAATATACAAATTGACTGTAGTTTTAAAATGTTTTAACGTGTATAACTGATTTTTGTATACATGGAATCAAAGAAAATTGTTAACAATTCAGACAGAAACTCGTTAACATGAATTGCTATATTTCTTTTCTTTCGAAAATCTTGTGGCGAAATTGAAAATGATATTTACTACAACAACAATAATAATTATAAAAACAACACTTTTATAAATGAATTTCATTCTGTCATTGCATAATGATAAATTTGATATTTAATCGTTCTTTTCAATATTTTAAGGACGTTTTCGGGAGTTTTCATAAAGACGTATAGGCAAAATTAAAACTGTTCTATTTAATTTCTTTAAATTTGACATGTTTTGAGAATATGATAACAGAAACATTTTAAGCGAATGAATTTGGTCACCATTCTCGATTTTGAGACATCTGCCCCTGAATCAGAATTTTCTACTTATTTGAGGTCATTTAAAAGACAGATAACTTACACGTACGCAAAATGTACTCTTGCTTTTACTTCTGGATAATGTTTTTGTATTTTCTGATCGTAAGATCAGTAAATACATAGCTAACATCCACGGTCTAACACAGAATTTCCTAACAGTCCTAAGAACGCAAAGTAGTTCTCACTCAAAACTGCTTAAAAACCAGCAATTAAAAAGAAAGAATAATTTTAAATGTAGGCATTTAACGAATTACAGTGCATTAAAAGTTTAGATTAGTCAATAGAAATATGAGGTTACAATCACAAATTTCGCGGATGAATATCTTTTTTACCCAATGAAAAATGTTCAGCTATTTCCGTAAAGCTTCGGATTATCATGAATATCATTTTAATCAATGAAAATGCTATTTTTAGCTATGCCGATTACCGAATACTCCAGAGCGTAGTACACAAATAAATCTGACTGTCGAGTAGTGGAATATATACATGTCGGACTGTTTTGGCGAGAAGATTTTCGATAAATTATTTTCATCAGTGTTAAACAACACGTTTATCGTGAACAAAATACCTCGAAATTACTAAGGATTACAAACACGAAATGGAAATTCTCAATTTAGAATTACATAATGTATTCGTTTTTATTCAAGGTTCATATCATGTATAACTTCGCCGTGGTGCAGAGGTAAGCGGTCTCGTTGAGGGTGTGAGAGGCCTATGGTTCAAATCCTAGTCGAGGCAATTCTATTTTTTTTTCATGCAAAATTCCATATGTAAATCTCAAACTGTTATAGAAGAAAATCAAAACGCTGTCGCTGCGTAAGATGAATTATAGTATATAAAAATAAACTTATACAGGAAAGTACATACAGATAGTCAGTATGATTTAGATTGCAAAGATCAGAAAATACCATAGAGCTGCAGCCCTTTGATTTATTTTTATTCTTGAATACGATGCATAATTACATGCACTTACTTATATCGGTTCTTTTTTTTCAATGAAAATAAAGGTACTTTAAATTCATAAAAAATAGGCCAATTTTTAAGAAAAAATAAACAGGTTAGAAGAAGAAGTGGGAAAAAATTATCCACTCTAAATTCGTTCTTGAAATTTTGCATATTGAATAAGACGAAGGTAAGCATAATGAAAATAAGATGAAAAAAAAAAACGTATTGTTTCGCTGCATTGTAAATTATCTGCCCTTGAATTGAACGAAAAAGTCTAATTTAAGTGCAGATAACTCGAAAATGAGAATGGTGACCCCAATTTTTTCCGTTTATATTTGTGTTATCATATTCTAAAACAAATGCCAAGTTTAATGAAATTCTATTGAACAGTTTTAAGTTTGCCTATATGTTTATAGGAAAACTCCGGAAAACGTCTTTATCATTATTTAATAAGTAATGTCACAGTTTTTATGTTTTTAATATTGTTATATTTTAATATTGAAAAAATCATGTGACTTGGATTAAAGTTAAATTGAGCAATGCCTTTCAATTTAATATAGTCAACGAATTAATGTTTTATATTTTTTAAATAACTGTAAAACAACTTATGTTTTTAACATATGTAGTCTACGATAAAATACAAAAGCTGCTGTCATTCAAATTGCTGTGCAGAAAACAATTCAATATATAAGAAAACAAATATTACTTTTAAAAGTAGAAAGTTAAAATTGATATGAACAATAGTGAGACAAGTGAAATGAATGCAATGAAATATGATAAACAAGATCAACAAGGAAAAGCGGCGTTCAATGAACGCAACTATTAAAATGAAGATGAATTATTAAAATTATTCCTCTGAAAATGTTAACTTTTTAAGTCAGTTATTTTGTGAAATATATCGTATGCTCGTAATTTTTTTTCACACAATTACGTTATTATGCATGATTGACAAAAAAGATATTCAGATTCAAGGTATACAATATTTTTATGTTGATGTTTACTATAACAGCTGTGTTTTATATAGATATTTTCATATGTGGGTATTTTTGAAATTCAAACAAACATCCACCATAGTTTTGAGATGACATTTTTACATAAAGAGCAGAGGTTTCTCTCTGATCGATTATATAGATTAATATGGAAGGCTATTCTTGAAATATTCCGAATTGCCAAGCTTACTCGATATTTTAAAGACGTATCCAATAATAATGATAATATATTTTTCTGATTAAATAATAGTAAATAACTACTAAATAATCTATGTAAATATATCTAGTAATAATTACGTTCCTAATGAAATAAGCATTAATATCGATATATTCCATAAGTAAAAAAAAACAATTATAATATATATTTAAACCTTATGTTAACGTACTTTTCCTTGACATTGTCTCATTTTAGTCTATTACACATAAGCAAATTGCCAAGTATATAATTCAGCTGCAGGACAGAAACGACAACGAATATTGCTTTTTAGTTTATTATTATCCAAATACACAAATTATGCTGGTTGATCTGTTTCAAATTTCATTTTGAACTATTTTTTTTCTATCACAAAATGTTTTATTGTTTATGAAACATATAAGAATCTAAACATGCAATAAATACGAAAGAAATTTTCATTACCGAACTAACATTTAGCTCATGAAGACGGATATTTAAAGGATTAAGTAGATATAAATTCCACTGAAATATCAAGAAGGTAACATTGTTGTTTGTATACAATTTGCTATGGGGCAAATGTTTGAGTACTCATGCTTTTCCCGACTATACTAATAAAGGTTGCGAGGCAAATTAATTCTCAGTACTTGAACATGCTAGTGTACATGTTAAAATGGAATTCAAAACGAGATAACATTAATTGAATTTGACTTGAATAAATTGATATTTATGAGCTAATACAGCTGTTCGTGTCACTAGCAGCTTTTTATAGCACGTACGTGATATGTCAATTAGAGTAATTAATGTTGGATATTTGAACAACATGGAAAAGTGTGTATTGCTTTGCTCTAATAATTTCAAATGAAATGGTTTCCAAATAGCAATACTCTTAAATAATGTGCAATTCATTGAGAAAACTCATCCTTCAAATACAATTAAGTGACAAAAACGTTCTTAAAATCGACGACTGTCATGGTGGTAAAAGCAAAAAATTCTTTTCCTGCATTTGCTTTTTGTTGTTCTTTTTGTCACGGGGGAGGAAGTGTTACACGAAGGATGGAGTTCTTATGATAACTTGTTTGGAGTTCTTATGATAACTGTCACGGAGTTCCTGGAAAACGTTACGGATTTCTGTGGAAAACGTTTCTATATACTTGGAGAACTCGCGTAAAAAATGGTTATTTTTAACTTTAAACGGGGAGTTTGAGGTGCTAAATTTAACTTTGATAATTAAGCTTGCCCTACATATTGTATTTTGTTTCAGAAAAAATCTTTTAGTCCATATTTGTCGCCTTTTTAAAAAAAATCTGGTAGTTTTGAGAAAAAATACCAAATTACTTGCTAATTCGTACATATTGACCTTTTCATTTGTGATTTTCTTCGTTGCTATACTTAATTACCTAATTATTATGGAATGTTGCAAACATAAAGCCCGCGCTAATACATTTATACCCGATTTTTCAAATGTTACGGAGTTCTTGCGATAACTCAAAATATGTCCTGGAGTTCTTATGATAACTTTTGTTACTGCCAGTGTGTTTTTGTGCTTAATCACGGCACGTTTGAGCGTATTTTATTAGTAAATAAGTGTGTAAATCATTATGAAGCATAGTACGCTTATCATTTGCACAAAAATTTGGTTATATAACGTTGGTTTTGATCGTGTTTTAGTTCCTAATTAAATTTGTGCGAAATCATATTGATACTATAAAACCCAACGAATGCACTAAATGTTTCTGTGTATACTGTCCGTCAACAGAAGTTTTATGTCATAAGTTTCTGCAAATGCAACATTGAGGCCATGTGGCAAAATTAAAACACGATCATTCAATATATCTGGAGAAGACATGAAACTGCTTTGATGTACAGTCTACATAGGATAAACAGGTGCTAAGCTATCTTCAGGAACGACCGCCTCCGTGGTCGAGGGTTTTGAGGCTCTGGCGTGGGTTCGATCCCCGGGAGATGCTTTGGTAGTTTAGCACGGAGGAAGGTAGTCTAGTACTGGTGTAACTCTCCAGGAACGATGGTTAGGAAACTACCCGCCCATATGACTGAAATACTGTTGGGAAAAGGCGTAAAATGAAACAAACAAACAAACAAACAAAAATCTTCAGGAAATCCTGAATCAGGAGTCAGCAGTAACATGGCTTAAACCGCCTAGGAAAAATTGTTTAAAACTTACACTTTTTTCTCAGTTACATGTTTTAAGCAACCGCCTTTCTAAAGCAGACAATAAGTAGTTTGGCTTCCCTCAAGAAGCGGCTAAGTAAATTGTACCATTATATACCATGTATCGTATATAACCGGGATACCCTTCACACCCATGCACCCGAAATATATGATATTTTTATGCATAAAAAATCAACCGATTACTACCGATCTCTTCGACAGATTTGCACGTGCCCTACGGGTTCGAGCGAAAGAAGTTCGACAATATATTTTTGTAATCAATTACAGCAAAAGTTGTTGCAAAATTTCCACAACTAGGACTCCAACTTTGATAAGAAATATGTATCCAATAATTTTCCGAAATATGGAGATTTCTGTACGTCACGTGGTTTTAAAGTGAATTTAAGAAAGAAAGGAACAAGGTCGATAAACGGCATGATCCTCGCATCTAATATAAAAGACTTACTTTCTATTGTCATATCATTGTCATAGAACTTTATACGTTTCCATGACAACAATTGATACGTTTTAGAAATTAAAATATCCGTTGAATACCTAAAGGTGACACCCATCTCATTAAATTTAGATAAAGGTAGTGCATACTACCTCCTATTTTGCTGAAAACCATTTACATGCATACCGATAGCATAGTTACTTAATGTTCTCTAAAACTGCCAGGAATAATGTATATATGACGAAATCATGCTTGAGTATTAAATTCAAATCGTATTTTTATCCTGTAAGTAAATGCTCTTCATCAAGTATGTTTACAGTCATTCCAATAAAATAAAAAAACACACACACAAAAAGACCAAAATAAGCACACAAAAAACACAAGAAACGGAGGGAAGAAAATATCTCTTGAACTGAAAAACACGATCAAAACCAACGTTATATAACCAAATTTTTGTGCAAATGATAAGCGTACTATGCTTCATAATGATTTACACACTTATTGACTAATAAAAAGCGCTCAAACGTGTCGTGATTAAGCACAAAAACACACTGGCAGTAACAAAAGTTATCATAAGAACTCCAGGACATATTTTGAGTTATCGCAAGAACTCCGTAACATTTGAAAAATCGGGTATAAATTTATTAGCGCGGGCTTTATGTTTGCAACTTTCCATAACAATTAGGTAATCAAGTATAGCAACGAAGAAGATCACAAATGAAAAGGTCAATATGTACGAATTAGCAAGTAATTTGGTAATTTTTCTCAAAACTACAAGATTTTTTTAAAAAAGGCGACAAAATATGGACTAAAAGATTTTTTCCGAAACAAAATACAATATGTAGGGCAAGCTTAATTATCAAAGTTAAATTTAGCACCCTAAACTCCCCGTTTAAAGTTAAAAATAACCATTTTTTACGCGAGTTCTCCAAGTATATAGAAAAGTTTTCCACAGAAATCCGTAACGTTTTCCAGGAACTCCGTGACAGTTATCATAAGAACTCCAAACAAGTTATCATAAGAACTCCATCCTTCGTGTTACACTTCCTCCCCCGTGTTTGTTCTCAAGTAATGAAATGGAAATCTAAAATATCTCGTCTCTACAGTAACTACAGTAACTTGAACTTGGTTCAGTTGGCTACACTGACTTGTACTCCTTAATGCTGATACGCATTGAAGCACATAAACATTTTACATTTTGGATGGAATAACATTTTTCCTTTGATGCATTCATTGTTTTCCAAAATAATACACAGTCAATAAATTAATGCTGAAATAATTTAAATACATAACACACACTTTTTTTCAAACGATGAAACATCTTTCTCCAGCTGTCATAAATCGCCATTTGTCGTAAATTATTGTCACATTCTAATAACTGGACATTATACACAGGTATACTATCAATGCTGTTATCACACATAAACTGTCAATAAATGCCCTGCCTTATCCTTTTAAATCATCTTTTAACATTGATCTGATAGTTAATGAAAACTTCAAGACACGTTAAAACGAAATAATTGAATTAGTAATATTGGCGATAAAATAGAGAACTCATGAGGATAGAGCGATGAAATATAAAATACGTTAACCTTCAAACACATTTTGATAAACAAAATACTATGACATTTTCCGTATTCTCAGATTTCCGCCTGTTACGCATATACCTATAACGTCATGCAACAATGCAGTAATACAGTAATGCAACGATGAATATCAAAGTTCCATTAAACATTTTCTATACATGTAATTACATAATAATAATAGTATATGTAATAAAAATGGATGCTTTACTACCCTGTATATATATGTATATAAACGTTAGAAATATCTACTACTCTTACTTCTTTCATTTATGGCATATTTACATTTGACTATTCTTTGATATTGAACAAACAGTTACGACGTTTATTTAGTCTAACTTCGTAAACAATGATACAAAGAAGAGTCAAAATAATCGTTAAATCGAAAGACCAAATTATTCCTTACTACTGATACAAAATAAGTGTCAGTTTTCTATGACATTTTCTTTATGCAGACAAGGTTAAAATAGTCTTGATTTTTTTTTTAAATAATAAATACGGTAGTAATTTTCCTTAAAGGCCAGACCAAATATTTTGTGGTGTTATGTGTTCATGTTTGTCTTTTGTCCTTTTGTTATGGGTGATTTAATTGGTTTTGCAAGTTGAGTGATGGATGATTGATTTTGGTATGCAAGTTATTTTTAGATGATTTGGTTCTGGGATAGCTAGTATTTCTAACCACTCCATTCATTGCATCCAAGGCAATAACATCTATAAAATCTGATATTCAAAGTGTATATATTTCTTTATAAAAATATTGATAGATTTATTCTTATCCATAATTATTTATTTTGAAGAATCTGTTCTAGCAAGCCTGGTATGTATATATTTATATATTTATTTAATTGTGAAATTGTTTTTTATTGTAATTTGAATTGTTGTATTATACTTTGTATTATGTATTTTGTGAAATGTATTTGTCTTGTAAAATATTTGTTTTGTAATGTGATATCTTATTGTTGTTTTATTTTATTACAGCTTTTATTCTATATTGAATAAATACATCTAAACCTCATTGAGTGTTGGATTGACATAAACCCCCTATTTAATTATATGAATTGTTTAAATATACAATAATAATAAACAGTGTTTGGCAGGATATTGTATAACTCGGAATAACTATATGGATAAAATATCATGTACTACAATCCAATTGATACGAAATATCTTGGCTTAAGGGACATATACATCATTTTCCCAATTAATAGTGTTACGAGCCAGGCGTAACGAGAAAGAAAAGCCAGCAACAAACTTGTAACAATAACAAATTTATTACAGAAAAGTTATTAAAGAAAAATAAAATAACAAATTATGTTTACAAATACCTGAAGTCCAAATAAAAATGAAAATTACAAATGTCTAGTCTGATCCTGGAATGATCCTTTTTGAATAGCACAGTTAAATCCAAGTTAAATCCAAGAACACTTTAGAATAAATTCCCACAATAAAATCCACAAGAATAATTTATTTTAAAATCCAAGCTCCAATAATTCACTTAATATCCAAGTTGAATAATACTCCAAATATATTGATTTCTTAAAAGGTAACTGATGACTTAATAGATCACTGATGACTTAAAAGGTAAAAGTAATGAAAAATGTCTCCTTATATATATTAACTAAGAAGTTTCTAGAATAGTCTTCCATTTACTACAGTAATCATAATCTAGCAACTTCACCAATAAAGATCATTCCAGAAATTTCTATCTAAATATAATGCATGAGTTTTCTACAACAGTTAAGAACGTTCTAGTACATACATGTAGTTTATGTTCTAAAAATAGAACAATGATAACATTGGAAATACCAACTTGTCAGATACAAACTATATACATGTAATATGTTGCATACATAACAATAGTATCTGTCATGTTATTGGAAAGGTTATTCTCATCCATGAACTACTTCATAAATCTTTGTTATTAATAAGAAGTAATTGAAAAAAAATCTTATGAATTTGGAGAAAAATATGTTTTGAAATAAATGTGGTTTAGATTTAATTTACATCTGCAACTCGTGTAACAAAGTTTAATTTCATTACACTTTACAACAAACACTCATACCAATCGGAATGTTCGGCTATTATGGCCCCCTTTCACAAATTCTGATTTCATTCCATAAGGGCGTCGCGCTTCGGCGCGGACGCCAATGATATTATAAACTACCATCATTTCTATTTTACTGATTGCTTATTCCTTTCCTTTTGTGAGTTTTTGACGCGTGTAATGCTATTAAAATGTTTACCATTTGCTGTCTTCATTACACTTACAAGATTTTCGCTTATATTAATGATGTCATTTATATTTGACTGTGTGTTATTCGAATTACACGAAAGTTTTTAGGGGTACAGCATCAACCTGTTTGCTGGTAAATCGTAAATTTAAAGCATTTACAAAGTAAATGAAGATGCATGGAAACTTTATTAATAAAACATGTTGAGTAGATTAAAAACAATTCGTAATATCTGTGACATCCTCAATCTATATTCATCATTAAGCAACGAATCATTTTATTCAAAATAAAGGGTTATTGTCTGACGTCGAGATAGTGTTACATATGTTTGAAAATTACTTACCAGCTCGACCAATGGTTTCTTATTACTCTATTCTTACATAAACAATATTTTTAACTTATTGAAATTTCGCTTAACATAGTTTTACTTTGTTTTTTATTAAGGTTCAAAATGAAATTAGTTTAATGTAAGTTTATCTTATTTTGCAGTTGTCTTAGTTAGCAATAAGCAATACATGTAGTAATTTTACAGCAAATACATTGATTTCAAATTTTATTCTAAAAATTAGATGTCTGTTTACTTTTTTAATTATCTCAAAACAAAATATGTAAGCAATAATTGCAGTTGACAGCAATTCTGAAGACATGACTTTATCTGCAGAAATAGTACATACAAATAGCTTCTGCCAAAATGTTAACACTGACAAACTATTGCCAGACTTTATTGATAGTTTCTTTTATATAATCTTGCTTATATCTGTAACAATCAACACTGCTTGACAGATTATACATGAGAATTCTCCCATGTTACGCACGATACATAAGTTATGTGACATGAACGCCTTTCGTATAAATGAAATATTGGAATAAAGTTTCTCAATCAGCTGATATGGAGTATCGTTTTGGGAACGAATAGCAATTTCCCTTTCAGAACAATCAATCTTTATATGAATTTCATTCGTATTCGTATTTGTATTCATGAAATCTACACAATGCAAACTGTATTTATCAATCTTTGAAATAAATATCCTTTATTTAATAAATATAAAATGTTCTTATTATTTTCAGAGTGGAAATAAATGTATATTACATTGCTGGAAAGAAAAATGTGTAACATACACAAGTTTCACTTGATTAGCATACGAAATGAAACTATATAGTGGAAGGAATTCTGATGTAAAACATAACATGATATCGCGGTAACGGGATAAATTGATTTATACTTTGTAAAAATTGCAACACCATTTAGCCCTTTAAGAATATATCTCATACCTTCATAAGGTCTAATTCTGTTGTAATTATTGAATAAGTTGTAATACGTTGTTGTTTAATGTGTTCATATTAAAAAGGCAACGACATGTAACTATAATCGAACCAACATTGAGACTTTGCAATAAATCAAAACCAGCGTTAGTTGTTTTGTTATATTCTGTGATATTTGTCTGAGTTTATGATACTAATCAAGACTGATAATAGTTTAACTCCTTTTTCATAAGAGATACATGATTTATTTGATTAGAGGAATATATCGAATATCTCGTAGTGAAGTGTTGGGAAATAATTTCTCCTACATTGCGATACAATTAATTGATACAGAATATCTTGGCTGTAGGGACATATACATCACTTTCCCAATTAGTATAGCATTTCATGTTATTCATGTTAGAACTGTTTCGTTGATTTCTGTTGTTCGTATCAGGAGGCTTCCAAAATTAATAAAATTAAAGAAACGATATTTCTTGTAAATGAATGTAGTTGAAAATGTATATACAAGTTTTGTTTCATGGAGAAAATGCTCAATATATTGCACTACAATATAATATAAGAACTTTCATTTTCGGTTACTGTTTGCTTACTTGGTTTGTGTAATTATAAGAAAAAAATTGGTCAAATAAAGAAATGACCGGGTTGCATTGGTATACCAAATATCATTAGTCTGTGATGTTATAAAAATGTTCCACCATTGACCATTTATGTCGAACATTTAACTAATTTAGTAAGCAGGAAATGGATGAGCGACAATCATGAAATTGAATCCAACGGTATTGGACGACGTGATAACTCTGTATACCAGATTTGATTTCAATAGGCTGTAATAAGTGGTTGCTAAGAAAACTGTTAGAAAATAAATTTCCTACCATTCACCAATAATGTCGAAAATTTAACTAAGTCGGTAAACAAGAATAGGATGAGCCGCAGACCTGAAATTGATGTACTGTATGGGACCATGTTTAAATGTTGAAGTACAAATAGCAAGAGACTGTGATAATTGGATGCTGAGGAAACTGTTACAATTTTTTTTTTGAAATTCCACGATCGCCCGCCGGCACATCTTCCTGCCCGTCGCCCGAAATTCACAATACTATGACCCGGGATTGCACCTGTTCAACCCAACCAATAAATAAGGTTTAAGGTGTTTATTTTGTTACATGAAAATGATTATTGAAATCATAAATGAAGCTCAGATTATTGACCATGGAAGCTTTTTTTATTTGAAAGAATCATATGTAATTTTATCATTGTATAGTGCTGAAATGAAGTTTTGAATAAAGTTCAGCACTGTTCTTATGACGATTTTTACCGATGTTTGAAAATTTTTCATCAAAATATTGTTCAGATCTTAAAAGATTGAAATTTAATATAACAATTTCGTAACCAATTAATGTGTTTAAAAGAATTGCTTTTTGTTTGGCATCAAGACAGTTTGGTACAATTCTTTGATTTAGGTGGTCGTTTTTGTATTCATGATAATTCAACTGTTTGACGAAAATACATAGGAGCCTTAATTAGCAAACCAAATGATACGTTTTAACTAAGATTAAAATCCAGCCTTCAATTTCTTTATCGAATTGAAAGTATCATTATATTACATTTTTTAAACATCTCATTTGTCTCAGACAGCAAAATGAATCTATTTTGTTCTTTTTGTTACCCCTTATCTTTTTTTATGCACGTCTCTTCACTACATCTTACTTTTATAATTGAAACAATCATAGTACGATGATTTGGAAATCATCATTATTAATTTCAGTTTATTTTTTTTAAATTAAATTTTATTAAGAAACCATCATTTATACTACCTTACTCGTTTTATTTTTATATAACGTTTAACTTGCATAAAATTTAATTGTTTTCTGTTATGTCCCTTACACCATCTCATTTCATTTTCAAACATATAATAATAAGTGAACTTTGTATTAAACTGAATTGTATAGACTCGTTCTTTTCTTGTGAGTCATTACAGG
>NW_026854721.1:0-61763 GCF_026571515.1 Ruditapes philippinarum | reverse complement strand
GAAAAGACAAATTTAAAAAGCAGGCAACATATCCTAAGGGTGATTATACAGTATTCAAGTAGGAATACTGGAACAACCCAAGTTGAAAATGGCCCAATAGAAGAAACTAAAAGTACCACATAACATGTATACACAACGAAAATATAACATCATTGATTCAATGTACGGGGAGACTTTTTACAGCCGCCACACGGCACAAATAACACGGATGTGACAATTAAATAGAGAAAAACAGAATCCCCAAAGAAAGTCCAACACAACAAAATTGAAAATGTTGCTGGCTCGGTTTGATTGAGCCTGTTCATGGACGGTACTGTAAAGTGCAAGTTTCCGTCCACGCCCCTTAGCACCGGCTTAAGCAAAATTCAACATTTAACACGAAAATGGTGAAATTTTGAATTTAAAACCATCCGCAGATGTGTTCATACGGCGGTTATCATGGAACCTTCAATGTGACACAGTAGTGCCATTCCATGAAAAGCGGCGTATGGTCTGCTTTAGGAATACTGGAACCACCCAAGTTGAAATTTGCCCAATAGAAGACACTAAAAGTACCACATAACATGTATACACAACAATAATGTCGTGCTGAACGATCTTCAAGGATCGAAAATATAACATCATTGATTAAATGTACAGGGAGACTTTTTACAGCCGCCACACGGCACAAATAACACGGATGTGACAATAAACATTGCAGCTTTAACATTAATATACATGCAATTTTGGAAACGGAATAATCTATTTTTTCTCAGGTATATTGTTAAAACTAATTTTGACTTAGGATATTACTGTCTGAATAAAACGGAAATATGTTTAACTCAGCAGAAGAAAACATTACTGTGAGAAAAATGTGTATTAGTCTTAAAGAAGAATTTCCGATTACTCACATATGTGTTGTGCGACATTGTTCCGGACTTTTAGTGATGCTACGTACACGTAGATTCCTCATTCAAGCATTTGCATAAAGGGCAGTAACAACGGGAGTAGTACAGGACAATAACATTTTCGTCTAGGATTTTGAGTAATACCGTCCGTAGCGTCCGTCCGTCAGTCGGTCAATCTGCACTCCTTAGTAGTGAACGTGTTGTTCTAAATGACCGGTTCGATAATCCAACATTTCTAGAAATGATTCTTGGGTCATGCTCTTAGTTATATTAACAATAAAAACGTTATTAAATGAATGTATAGAAACAAAAATGTCTGCTTATTTATATGCTTGTTTACTAGAAAACAGTCGACAATGATAAAATATACGTTTACAGACTAAAGTGTAAACTGAAAGGTTATACCAAAAAAGCATACATTGCCGTCTGTTAAAAGGAATGTAGAAAATATTATTTTGTAAAGTAAATTTTTCTTTTTTTTAAAAATTTTCCTGAAAATTAAAATACTGCTTGTTGTTCCAATCACCTTTGGTTTTTTTGGGCATTCATATTTTAAGTTTTTTAAAGAAAAAAATTTTTAAATTCCATTTTCAAGAAAAAAAATTTTTAAAATGAGTTTTCCATCATTTTTCCCAAACATATTCAGGGAAAAAAACAAAATATATGTTTAATACTTACATTTTAATTGTGTTCAAGAATGGAAGGCGTTTTATTTACAAAGTACGGTCATAAAAGATATGTATCTCTTTGCGGGTGATATCTTAATTTAACATGCTATGACCCTTACAGTATTAGAATATGATATACGTTATATCAAGGAACGGACATTGACTCGTGTTTGAACAGTCTGCTATCGCAATAAAATTGATACTTTACATTTCATGGAAACATTCATTTTGCCGGCATGCCCCATTAAAATAAATTTTCATCGTTTTGGTAAATTTTTTTTTACACAATTTGTACATGATATAAAGAAACCTTGAGACTAAATTAGGGAAAAATATTGTGATATCCTTTTCTCGAAAATGAAAAAGTCCCGGAAATAATGAGCTATAAAGGGGCAGTTTAAGGGGAAAAAATTTAAAACATTTAAATTTTTCCCTGAAAAAATTTTAAAACTACAAAAAACTTGCAAAAAAAAATATAAAAAGACGTCGTGAGTAATGACTTTTTTATTTTTTTATAAAAAATATTTTTTTATCGGGAATTTTGTTCAAGTTTGAAATTTATCAAATATCTGTAGGCGAGGAAAAAAATTTAAAAAAAATTTCTAATTTCAAAATTTTCTTTTTTTTTTTTTAAATTTGCATTGATTAAAGTACAACCCCAAAACATTAATCGGAACATTCCGTTATCCCTTCCGAAACTAAACAAATTTTTGTGTTTCAATTTGACCATTTCTTTCTGAAAGTCTATTAAATGTCTTACAGTTTCATGTTTCGGAACATCTATATTCTGTAATTCGCCCACAAATGACAATTCCAAAAGTTTTGTCTTATACCCGAACTAATTATGTGATGTACTTGACAAAGACTATGTATTAAAACATCAATCTGTCAACTAAACTATTGGCACAGTGTAGTTATTTCTTAATGTGGAAACAAACCCAACTAGTTATCGTTATATTTCGAATAATTCCCGATAAAAATATATACATTATTTTTATTTTATCCCCAAGGGGACTGATATACGCTGATATAACGCTCTAACCTTACCCACGTGGGTAGTTAGGAAAACATTTTATTTTTTATAAGGATAAAAGTTTTGTTCCTGTGACTGCTTAGTGTATTCATTTTGAGGACATTTATAGAATATTAAACGAAAAAATTCAAATCGAAAAAGTGAACATTTTGCCTGTGTCTCCCTTTAACCATAAATTTGTAAAAAAAAAAAAAAGAAAACGCATTTTGTTTCCGTCATAAAAAAGTTTCTTATACACACTTGTTTAAGTATTTTTCAGTTACATCATCGTCCTAATCATAGTTAATTGTGTATTTACCCAATCCTTTCTACAAAAAGTCTGTAACTTTTAAAGACATTTTATGTCTTAGACGAATAAAATTGTCCTTCTTCAGAAAGGCAAACAAGAGAATATTATAAACCATTTTACAACATGGTAGATTTTTAAATGACCTACAAATACATTGTGACTTACAGGAATTAAAACTGCGAACGCTTGTCTTGCTTACGTGTCAAACATAAACGTTTAGTGGCAGAATACTTCAAAATGAGCAATAATGTTTTTATCTTGGGTGCTAGTAAACACAAATAGCTCCGCGCCTGTGGGCGCGGAGCAATAAAGTCAAACGACATAAAGTGCAGCTCACGGAACGCAGTCACAAATAACGCCAAGGCATACAAAATAATCGAACAGAAATTGAGCAATGAACAGAAAAACAATTCCAGAGGAGAGATCGGTCATTGAAAAATATAAAATGGTGAATAAAAGCTAAACATGTCGTTTTCTGATAGTCGAGTTTTGTAAGAATTGTCATTAAATTTAAACAAAATGTTGCACGAAATGTGCTTTTTGAATTGATAGATCTCAAAAATGTTTTGGGGGACAAGTTTTAAGGGGTTTTAAAAAGGGGAAACACACAAATAAGCATCGATAGTGTAAATTTTTCAAAAAGTTGTATCAAAATTAAGTACTTTTTCGAATTTAAATTATGTTGAAATTAAATTTATCATTCAAATGAGTAAACATTTTTTTTCTTGTCAGAGGGTGAAAAAAAAGTGCAGCTGACCGGGCTCCCCCCGTACTTCGGAAATACCATACCGCGGTCTCCGACTGAGTTTTCCGGGCCCGTTTACACAATCCCCCCTAAATTGGGACATTTTCGAACATGCATCTCCCCTTTCTATATAGAAAATTCGTCCTCGTTTTTTTCGGTTTGCAGAAAATTGAAATTAAACTCTCAGTTTCAGGACAACATAAAAAGGGTACAAATTTGTACGGTAAGCAGTTAGCCAACACAGGGTTTAAACAAGTGTAAGTTGATTCATACTTCAGGATTAGCCCAAACATTATCATGAAACATGAGACCAGGAGTTGGGCGGGGATTGATACCATATTTCAGTTATATATGTCTGGGTTAAGATCGATATTTGCTTTTTCTCTGCAAATGTTTTTGTTAATTGGCGATTAATTGTACCGAAATTTGTTGAAATGTGCGAACGATGTTGGTACGACCACTAAATCAAGCACAAAACGGAACGTATTTGCTGTATCAGTAAAAACTAGTTTGTCCCTACATGTTTTGAGTGATTATCCATCAACCCGAGCTGCTTTTAGAAAAGATCATTTTTTTCGAAAACAGGTCTTGGCTTGTGTACAGAGTTTAGCAAGAAAAACAAAAGTAGGTTAATGGGATGTAGTAGTTTTATGTAGAGGGTTTTATGATGGCTGATTAACGCCATATCGTATTTTCGCACCTTCGACTCATAATGCGAAAATGGGAAGAGACGACAAATTTGGACTTTGTTGTCTCTTCGTGTTTTCGAATTTTCGAGACAAAAAAGCAAAAATACGACAGGAGGGCAAAAATACGACATATAAAATCTATCGTATTTTCGCATTCTATCTGTCGTATTGTTACATTTTCCATGTTGCATTTTCGCTTTTCACATTGTTAGATTTTCGCATAGTCACATTTTCCCATTGTTACATTTTCGCATTTTCGCATTGTTACATTTTCGCATTTTTGCGTTACAGATGTACATGCGCATGGAGACATCAATTGGTGGAGACATCAATTAATTATTATCATCATTATTAAGTAACAGTTATATATTATTTAATAGATAATCATACATAACATATGTTGTATTCACGTAGATGTATAATTTACAAGTATCATCCCGCTTTGATGTTTGATGATTACTTCACGGTTCTTAACACTAACAAGAAGGGAAACAGTAGTTAAATGGAACAAAAAAAATTTCATTAGCTGTCACATTTGGTTTTTTCGGATTGACGTCTATGCGCATGTACAACCGGAACGCGAAAATGTAACAATGCGAAAAAACGAAAATGCAACAATGGGAAAATGTAACAATGCGAAAATTGCGACGTGAAGTTGGCCGCCTAGCGCCCTGGCGGTTGTTATGTTATAAAACAATAAAAACGGCAATTAATGATATTCTGAGGACAATCCTTGTTATTTTAAGGATGTTAAGGATATATAAAAAGAAAAAAATCACTTTGAGAAAAAATTTTATTTAAAAAGCCGGAAATTTTACAGTTGTAGAAATGTAAAATAAATATGATAAAAACGGGACATAATGAAGTTCTTAAGACTATTCTTGACATTTAAAGGTATATAAAAAGAAAAAAAATCACTTTGAGAGATGTTTGTATTCTATCATTATTTGTGAAGTTGGCGGCCTGACGGCCAATTATTTTAAATTGTCAACAATAAAACGGCATTTAATGAAGTTCTAAAGACAATTCTTGTTATTTAAATGATATATAAAAAGAAGAAAATCACTTTGAGAATTTTTTTTGCATTTAATCATTTTTGTGAAGTTGGCGGTCTGGCGGCCCAGCGGCCTGTAATTTTAATGTTGTATAAGTTTCGAAAAGAATTGAAAAACGACTCTTAAAAAAAAAGTATTTGCCATTGCCCGTTTTAGGCCCGGCGATCCGTTTTTGGCTTTAGAATTTAATTTCACGCAGAGTCCGTCAACGGGTCTTTGTGATAAGTTAATAAGAGTTATACACATAAGGATGGAAACGTTACGTTTCCATCTTTACGTTAGGGGTTTTGAATTTTATAAGCCAGCCATTTACCCGTAGATCGCGCGTTTTGTAAATTTCTTAGTATGTTTTCTTAGTATTAAGGACAGTCTCACCAACTTTCATTTTATACAGCAAATCCTATATATATTACGGCATCCATATGGCTGCAATGTTATGTTAATACTAAATTCGACCATAATTTATGTCATGGTGCGGTCAGGAATTTTATTAAAAAGAACTCACTCTGTGTAGATGGCGAGTAATAAAAAACGTTATCACAGATATAAGTATGTTCTGCTATTAATTCATTTAGTTAAGCATTGTATAAATACGTTATTGCATACATTCATCTGATCGTTAATTATTTCGTAATGTTTTATTAGTTCTAATGTTTATTTGTGTGTTGAAAGTTACATATCTTAGACTAGTTTTCAGGCTCCACGATCTGGATAATAGGCTCATCTATGGTGAGAGATGCATATAATAGAGCATTGCAACGCACTGATGGCCCTTGACTTGGTCTAAGGATTTGACAACATTCATGTATACTGGAAGCATCAAAGCGGTATGAGACTTTGCCAGTTTATTGAGACAATAACTTACATGTTTTTGATTTTTCTCTATCCAAAACCAGACTTGTTAATTGTCCACTTTGGTGAAAATGCTATACAACGTATAGATGAGTACCTTTGTATACTAGGTTTAATGCAAAACAGTTTTTGTACATTTATTGTTGCTTGAATGATCCGAGTTGTATATTATCAGGGTTTCATATTTTGAAATCAGTTCTAGCGAACAAACGCTGCGGGACAAACTTTTTAATGCCAATATGTTTTTGTGATAAGTACAATTTTAAAGTGTGCAAGTTTTTCGTTTAATTTCTGAAATAGCTATATACTTTTTTAACATACTACATAAAATATTTTTAATATCACGCACTTTTTACATTCGTTTCTGTATTAATGGTTTAAATTTTTGCAAGGATGAGGCCCAAACATTCGTGTGGTATTTGACAGTCACATTTCCTGTATGGCAAAAGGGCACAATTTCCAAAAATTTTCCCTTAATAACACACTGAATCAGAAAATTTAAAAGGGTTTTTTTGTTTTGGTTTTTCCTGGGACGAGATCGACCACGAATTCGCAAAACAATTTTATGTGACACTTTATTAATCAATACAATATCTATTGTTTTATTTGTTATACTTGCAATTTATTATGTTATCTTGTATACTGATGCTGTCCCTAAAGCGTTTTTCGCATATTGCATTCGAGGTTTTTAGTATGTTAATTTGCAGAAGTTTATGTAGGAAAATAAGATCGGTACACATACTTGTGTTCCTGTGTTGAGATATTATGTTGTTATGTTTCTTTTAATTTATTTGGCGATATTTTTTTTACAAGGCTGCTCCGTTGATGATATCCCTTTTGGGGGAAGGTCATTTCCCCTCTTTGATTCGTTTAGAACCTTTTTTGGAAAAATCAAAAACTATGTGCCGGATATCGGACAACATAACTTACTTTTTTTAAAACGATTTGCCCAAAAAAGCACATAAAAAAAGACAGACGGAACACAGGCTAATATAGGGGACAGTTTCGGGAACAAATATGAATGGTCCCTTTTTTGAAATTTTAAAAAATTTTTTTTTGGGTCCAAAAATTTTTCCCCTCCAAAAGATATATATAAAATCCCCTTTACTAACCCTTTCAAAAAAAACTTTTTCTTAAAACTTATTTAAAAATAAACCCCAAATAGATGAGGTTTTATCATCACTAAATGAAATTTCCCCTTTTTTTTTTTGGATGAAACTAAGGGTTGAAAAAATGGGGAAAAAGGTTGAATTCCATTTTGCACAAGTGTAAAATTTTCGTTATTGGGGGTAGGTTGTATGAATGTTTCATTTGTCATTTTAACGCTATTATTTTTTTTTAATTTCAATACGTGATCTTGTAAAATTTTAAGAATTGATTTGTATTAAATCATGTGTATATGTTGTAATTTATGCGAGTAAATGTATATAGTTGTTTAATTTATTTATCATGAAACACATGTTGTCAATATATTCGTTCTTGCTATTGATGTATTTTTTAAACACTTCTTTCCTATAGTGTTGTTTATACAGACATTCCAGAATAAATTACAGTATCTCTGGAGCGGGAGATGGGGTGTCGGTGACCCAATAACTTTTCCTAATTAGAATTCTGACCAATGTTTAGGAGGTCACTGCCGCTGACACCGAAGCTTTTATGTTATACAGTACCTGCTTCGTCATAGATATAAATGTGGATATAATTATAGAAGTAAACAACACCTAGAAGCTGTGTCCAAAGGATACGGATGCCCAAATGTAACAGATTGCTCGTAAACAAGAGCATGCATATCTGTATGTAAGATTTTATGTGGAACTTTTTATTAAAATCTGCCATCCGGTTTAAGAGGAGTTGCGTTCACAAAATTTCTATATGGTATAAAGTAAAAAAAATTAACAAAGGGCCATTATTCTGTTACATTTGGTCGCAGCGAAAATTTCTTCCTTTACTACCATCTACACATTAAGGTTGCTCATCCCTGGAAGTTTAAGCAAAATCTGCCATCCGGTTTAAGGGGAGTTGCGTTCACAAAATTTCTACATAGTATATAGTGAAAAAATCAACAAAGGGCCATAATTCTGTTAAATTTGGTCGCAGCGAAAATTCCTTCCTTTACTACCATCTGCACATTAAGGTTGTTCATCCCTGTAGGTTTAAGCAAAATCTGCCATCCGGTTTAAGGGGAGTTGCGTTCACAAGAAGGACGGACGGACAAGTGCAACGCTATATAAAACGCATATAAAATAGATGCTACAAATGTAAGATATACAACACTTGAAAATTCTACTATATATTGTTTACTTGCGTAACAGTAATGCTCAATTTTTTAGCAGGCCCTTTGTATATGCTCTTCGAGCTCGTAAATTAGTTCATTTTTTGTGTTGACTCCTATATATATTCCTTCTCTCTTTGTACAAACTCTTCAATGTTTGGATGTTTGTTTTATTCTGTAAAAGTGGAGATCTCTCTTGAAAGGGCAATATTCTAAAGCAAATATATATGTTTGACACGTGTATACTCTATTTTCTTTGGAGTCTATTCATGGGAAATAAGTAATAGAAAGAGCATCGAAACACGAGGCTATCTGATTTGTACGAGGGGCGTAGACCCCGAGTATTAATCAGATTGCCGAGTGTTTTGATGTTCTTTCTCTTTTGTATCATAGTCAAACATAAAAACACGTTCCCTATTGTCACAATATGAAACCCCGGAAAAAGTAACCAATGAACGAGCATCTGGCAATGATATTTCTGTCGCTTTCCCTTTCTCTTCCGTCACAATAAGTACCCCCTAGCAAAAATGAGCCAATCAATGGACATGCTCTTGCGTGCGGGTAACTAATGCCTGCACTCCAGTTAACGCACTGTGCATGTATGAATACGATTTAACTCTGACACATTTTCAACAGAAAGGTCCCCAAACAATGATACAATAAATAATAAACCCCCCATTCATAATTTCCGACATAGGGACTTTCTGTTTGAATGTTGTTTAAAACAGGTTTGAAGCTCAAAGATTAAAGTCAAATAGATAAGTGATAGCGTTTTTGTAGACGAGCTACGCAATGCGCGGGTCAAGTGATTTCCCGCTAATATTACAAAAATTTTCAAACAATATTTTTTTTTTGTGTTTATTATTTTTATCAGAGACAAAGGTAAAAGTGTTGATTACGTTTAAGATAATTATTTAGTGGCGCGGCGGTCAAGTCCACTTTAACGGTGTAAAACAGTTATCATTTTGTATTTAACATCTTTTACAATATAAAATAAGAGTAAAACAGAATCCCTTAAGAAAGCCCAACACGACAATATTGAAAATGTTGCAGGCTCGGTTTGACTGAGCCTGTTCATGGACGGCACTGGAAAGTGCAAGTTACAGTCCACGCCCCCTAGCACCGGCTTAAGCAGAATTCAACATTTAACACGAAAATGGTGAAATTTTGGATTAAGAAACATCCGCAGATGTGTTCATACGGCGGTTATCATGGAACCTTCAATGTGACACAGTAGTGTCATTCCATGAAAAGCGGCGTATGGTTCCAAGTAAAATTATGCGTCTGCCCTAAACGAGAAAACAATGGGCGGAACTGATAAAATGGAATTTTGAAAGGGGATCTGAGGTTATGAAGCCTGCGTATCACAGACAAGACGTCAAAAGACAAATTTAAAAAGCAGGCAACATATCCTAATATATCATATATATTATCAACTGCCCACCTAACGCAGTAGGTAAGACTGTCAGTTAAAATTCTAGTTGAATATCAATGCAAGGCAGGTTCGATTCGCAAAAAATATTTTTGTATGAAGAATATGTTTTTTAGAGAAGAACCTTTGACAAGTACACCAGCCAAAATAGAAAAAAGAGTTAGACGCAGTCCAATTTAATGTGACAAATGTGGAAACATATATCAAACTAAATATTGATTAAGCATATACCGTCTGAACCTCACGTACTTAACAAACATGTTTGCGCCTTCTGTAAACAAGGGCTTGGCCAATGTCTTACTTTGCATCTCATAACAAGCTAGCAGTCTCAAAATGTGAGGATGGTGGGAAATCCTTCACTGGTCATTTGTCTTTGAGAAGGCACATTTTTGTTTGTGGAAAGAAAATGCTTCTTCGAAATTGTAATATATGTTTATAATTTAATTCAATCTTGTTTAACCTTTAAATGTGCTGGACTCCATGACCCCGAAGGACCAGAAAAATATAATAACAATGAATAAAGTACGGGGCAATTTTTTACGGATGCCCATGATCCTACGCATTTTGTAAACCATACCTCCATAGCAATCAGGCTTATTAATACGTACCAGTTAAAGGGTTAAATCTTAAAACTTAATCTGAATTACGATGGTCAAACTACATGAAATAACAAGAATAAAGATCAACAAGGCAAAGGCAACGTTCACAGGACGCCGCCCCCGGACACACCCAAGCAGGACACCCAGAAGGCACCAAACAAGTACCCGGAGTGGACACAAGGGCGAAAGGAGCGGGACATGTAATGTGAAATAATATAAACAAAAACAGGCCCATAAGGGAATTAAAGGGAAAAGGGCTGTACGGGTGAAAAGGTGGGGAGGGGGTTAAAAATGGAAGGGGGGGGGGGAGGGTCAAGAAAATACCTACCAAGTCAACGACAATGCAACAAAACAGACATCACAAAAAAACATGTAAACATCCAAAAACAAATAACAATACAGACGAGAACAACACGTGAAGGAACACAAAGGGGTACCGCCTTGGAAAGGTCAGTTGTAGTTTAACCACTGGGGAGTTTAAACCGGTTTTAGGCGCGCCAAACCTCACTCTTAGCCCCAATTAAATTAATCCCCGCCAAGTGAAATTCTAACAATGGTCATGGTTACATTAGACGAAATAAACTAGTAAAATATTTACGCAATTTATGAAAGCGATAGTCTTGTTAATATGTTTGCCAGTAATATATAAATTGTGTTCATTAAAATCATCAACAAGCAAATCTAATAAATTGAGAATTTATACCCCATAATTATGACGAAGCATGAGGTATATCTCCATTTTAATGTGGATAGTTAACAATATTGAAATCAAAGTAAGACAACGTAAAGTCCCAATTTTATCTTGTTTTACTGGATTATCATAAAGCTAACATAACAACTTTTAACAGTATCAAATTCGCTTATCACAAACCACTGACCAATTTCATCAGTTTGTTGACATTGAATGATCACTTTGGGTTAATGACAATCTTCACAGTCATAAAAATGTTATCAACACTATAGTTCGGCTTGTCAACATTGTTCTGAATAATTACAAAGGAAGTTGACACATCAGCTTTCTAGAAAATAGAGAAAATAAGAATCCCTAAAGAAAGCCCAACACGTCAAGATTGAAAATGTTGAAGGCTTGGTTTGATTGAGCCGGTTCATGGACGGTACTGTAAAGTGCAGTCCACGCCCCCTAGCACCGGCTTAAGCAGAATAAAGTTATATTGATGTACAAAAACGGACAGAGTTTCTTAGCATTAAGTAGAATGAGTAATATGTAGATAACGTTATAACATCTTAAACCGATATACTTTAAGGGTACATGTATCTGCAGATCAATTATGTCTTTCAAATTCATCTTGTTTTTCTTCAGAAAATAAAGATCTTGTAAATAAATAGGCCAGAATTACATTCTGTTGGATACGCACATACATGAGATATTCGCTTGTGATGTATGTGAATAAAGAAATATAGGTTTGTTTTGTTTCTTTGCTTCATTCAAATTTGTCAGGACAAGAAGATTATATAGATATGTATATGACAGATTTTTAATGTCTTTGTTTTTGTATTAAAAAAATATTTATTGAAATTCGCAGGGAAAATTGTTGATGAAATGTTAGGATGAATATATTATAATTGCTACAGCAAGCAAATACTGGAGAGCTCTTGTATGGAAGTAAGCAATTAATCTCTTTTTCTTGACCTCCAAGAAAGCACTGACCTTATCACTCTAACGCTCAGCACGCTAAGTTTGTTAATTGGTTTCTCGCTGTGTCAATTAATTGGTATAGATACTGTATGTGTGTATTCGCTCTGTCTTCCTATATAATCTGTTACAGAAAATATGCATATCATTGCCTGGTTGATGAACCCTGTTTATCACAAAAATAGATTTTCCTTCTTGGCCGATGGATATAAATTTATGAACAATTTAACTTCTTGCAAATATATTCATCGGTAATAAGTTTCCCTTACCTCATGAAGTTATTTTACTATAATCCCGTGTCAGCGCCTTGCTTCAGGTAAAATACATTCTAATGAATTGGTCAAATGTAAATATCATATGATTCGCTTTGGTAAATTCGCCTTAAATTGTTTCACTTTTTTCGCACCAGAATGACAAAGGTCATAAAGTATATAATGCGTTGTACCAATCAGTTCAGATTTACTTATATATCAAAAAATAACAACTCAAATCCATTTATAAAGTTTGTGCAGTACACGTCTAATAATCGCCTGTTATCAGTGATATTCATGTCCGAACAAGATGAGCCGAAACATAAGCGCACATGTATATAAGCGCTATAGAACCCCTATTCGTCATATGTTCATACCTTATGAAATGATATTTCCTGAACAGGTTTTTCTTTAGCGTTACAAATTGAGTTTTCAAATAGACACGTTTCGATTGTGTTTAATGTTATCCCATTTAATCGTGTCACTTTAAAATTTTATGATAAGAGTCACGGACGTGGATGAGGATCAAGGTATTTTCGAGAGATTTGAACCTTCTGGTTAAAAAACTAATTAACAAATTATCAGAATACAAATCATATTACAGTATTGAAAAATATGAAGACCTAAATTCCATAGTTTACAATTATTTATCTAGAAAAGTTGTTGCTCGTATGGGGTTGTGTTTATTGAACGCCGCCTATCCTTGTTGATCTTGTTTATAATATTTTATACCGGTTAAACCGACGCAACACTGACTTAGAATAGCGAGGTCAACACTATTTTTGAAAAATAATGAAATATGGTGAAACTATACATTTTTAGAAAGCTTAGGAACTAGAGACAAACTTAGAAAAAAAAATAATTGTAAATCTTTCTTTATTTTTTTTTTCATGATTGTTTTAAAAACTGCGATTTTCGATGTTTGTCTGCCGATTTTGCCCAGTTTTTTACAAACACAGGAGTAGTCATGTTTAATTATTACTAATGTTACAGGGTACATCTTAGACTAAAAAGGCATTTAAAATTCAACCAAAAGTATTCATTTATCTTTATATTTAAACAAGTAGTTTTAAATCTCCACATTTGAGATCTTCTAGAAGTTTATATGTATAAATGGCTTGATCTCCATTGTACTTGACATTAAACCATGCTGGAAAGCCTGGAACCTGAAATATTCATATGATGCACATACACTTAACAAATCTTATAAGTGTGCATGTATAAATGGTTTCATAGGTGTATCAATATTTGCCCGATCATGCTGAAATTTTCATTTAATACAGAAAAGAGACACAGTATCATTTTTATTCATTTTTTTCCATTCAAGATACAAATTTAAGATGTAATTCTAAAATATGTTAAGGCGTGTCGAAAGTCGATGTTGCTAAATGATGTCCTTATACCGTATGTGCCCACCATAACTGTGTATTACAGCCTGGCAGTATCGTCACATCGATGTTGCATACTGTTGTATCGGTGAGGAAGGTTACCAACGATGCCAGTTGCTCTGTACTCAATGATAAGCCTTTTAAAAGTATTTCGGTGAACACCCATAAGAGGCGCAACCCACAAATGATACATACATGTAATAAGTAAATAAAAGATATGCATTTATGTTAGTCTTGGGTAGAAACTGAATTCAAATGATATTCGGCTTTTACAATGCAAAGGAATTAAAAAAAATCATTAAAACAATAAATTTTCTGACCAACCTCTGTTTGGTGTACTCCAGCGTTGACCAATCCTAGGGCTATACCATGCTGTTGTAAAGAAAATCTACCTATGTGGTGTTTTTCTGATATGTGGATCTCTGTCGTATCCGAGAATATCCATGTTCAATTTTATTTCACCCATTCTCACAATTTTTCGTGCATTTTGTGAATTTCGTTCGTTCATGGTTGAACGCACCTTATAATTAAAATTGACATGCCTGAACACGGGAAAAGTGTGGAAATGCAGCTAATAGTCAGAACGCAAAACTTTGTAGAAATATACTAATAAACGAAAAAGTTATAAGGACATAAATGGTGCACACTTATAAGATTTGTTAAGCGTATTTACTTAACATTAAGATTCATTGTATTTCATATTAAAAAACCTAGAGAAAACAAATTCCATCTGCATTTAAGGCCAAAAAAAATAATTGTTTGTTGTCCCCCTACCTAACAACGAAAAACAGTGTTATCAAAAAATTCTTATTGTCTCTCAGCATAAAAAGATTTCATTCATCAACCCAAACCAACCACCCATCATTTGCTACAAATTTTAAACAGTATAGCACTTTAGAATTGAAAACATATGATAGAAAAAATATAAACCACTGTTCATAACGTTTTGCTGAGTCAGGAAAAATATGAAGATTGCAATGTACAGTTAATGGAATTTAAAAAGAAAAAAATAAGTGCCTGCCTAAGTACCCAGATTTACAAAGCAAGGTCAGGAGAAAAGCAAACAAGGAATGTTTTCAATGTGGCTTAAAGACAACAAGTTATTTCATTATGTAATAATTTTTGAAATATTTAAATATCAGAAAAAACTTAATTAAAAAGATGTTACAAAAGCATAATCATAAGTTTAATAATGGTAGAAACAAATTATTGTGTGCTGTAATTTATTGATTAAAAATGCAGCTCCAATTTCTGTTAATATATGCATGCTTTTGGGTAGTAAAATAAACTGCAGTCACATTATCTTTTTATAGATGTTGTCTATATCCATGTTGAGATTTAAAGGTGAAAACAAATAGCAATTAATGCAAGATATATAAATGAGAAACCAGTATTGTTTAAGTAGATATACTGGTGTGTAAGAAGTAAAAAACAACAGCTAAATTTCTTCTCTTTTAAAATCAAATTTAAATTGTGTTACTAACACTTCTGCTAGTCTTCTACAAATTTTTACTGATTAAAATAGTGTTTTCATAGATAAAAAGTACCAACTGCTAGCTAACAAAAACATTTTCTTTATTTTGAAAAATCTGACATTAATCTGGAGGAATGCATCTTTAACAGTTTTACCTGTGAAATGACTTTTCCAGTATACCATGATTTTACACCATCACTGATGAAGGCATGGCTTATCTTTCTTCCTACAATAACCTGAACTTCTTCATCCCTTACCATTTCAATTTCATATGCTTTCCTGACAAGTTTTTTTACATTCTCTCTCAACTCTGTTACTGACAAGGGAACTGTTCGATTTCCTACTTTTTTGACATTTTATATACCATTTTGTCTGAACACTTTTGCTGAAACACTGTTTTCCTAAAATGAAGCTGTGCTTTAAGAGCTGCAACTTGTTCTTTTTTGGATTTAATAAGGCTGATACCCGACTCAATGTCCTGTTCCGTTTGCCAAAGACCCCAAAGTTGGACATTGTCAGTGATATCTTCACGCTTCCTTATCCTGTTTTGTTCTGTCTGTTCAGCTTTTTCTCTCTTTTCTGCTAATAATCTTTTCCGATCTGTATCAAAAGCTTTGCTTCTACTTTTAAAGACTTGTCTCAGATGTTTCACATCTTTTCTTGCTTTATTAACAATTGCTTCCTTTTCTTTATCTGTTTTATCAGAAAGCCATTTATTTGTCTTATTATGTATAAACATGATATTTGCTTCTGTAGCTAATATTGAAGTGTTTGGTTTCTCACGCAGTAACCTATCCATATGTCCAAATACTGTTTCTGAGAACTTATTATGTTTCGGTGCACTGCATGTATTATTTTTAATATTCTCAGATGCATTATACCACAAACCCTCTGGCAAAAAGTCTTTAAATAATTTTTTACAGAGTTCACTCAATGCAGGTATAATAATTATTAAAATGACCTGAACTTTACCATCATGTTCCCATTCATTTGTCAAACAAATAAAAAATTTTGAACTTGCTAATTTGTCTTTGTCTACAAAAGATAAATTGTATGTTCCATCCATGAAGCTGTTGATGTTTTGTGGAAATTCATCTAGATATTGTACAAGTTCCTGGTACATTGTCTGTGATTCAATGATGTGTATGTTTTCATTCTCTAATGCGCACCAAAGAGGGACTGTGATGAGTTCACTTATCAATCCAAGGGCTTTACACCCAGCAACATATTCAGGGACATGGATATCATGATGCACAGAAGCAAGCAACTTGTTTGAATGTTCAATGTTTAAATATTCTTGTAACTTATCTTTTAAGAAGAATATAGAAGCTGCATTCCTGAAAAGAATGTTAAAGCGATTGCCCCTGAAACGTTCTAGAGGCACAGTTCTGAACCTTTTTTCATATAAAAATTCTTTACAGTAGGTGTGGAAGTTAAGGTACTGTCCATTTTTTTCATCACCCCATTTAGAAAATGCTTTACAAGCTGTCCGCACAAGTCGCACTGTGCCCGGCTCTGAGTTATTTTTGAAAGATGGATCTAAGGTTGGAGCTTCAGTATCTGATTCATATTCAATAAGAGCCTTTGATGATGTTTCAGCCATGTGAACAAGGGCATGCAGAGAACAAAAAAAGTTCCATAATTTGCTTAAGGAAAGCTGCTCTTCATTGGTCATGTTTTCCCACGCTTCACCAATATCTTCCTTTAATACATCAGTTCTGAAGTCTTCCAACAACTGGTTGAACTTTATCTGTGTGCTAGCTCTGTCAGACATTGTTGAAGATATATTCTTCAGTATTTGTTTCGATGCTGGATTTTCAGCAATTTCTGACATCGCATCTATATCTCCAAGTATCTGCAGCAGAGACTGAAGAACATCTTTCCCAGATTTTGTAACAATTTCTCTCATACCAAGCACCCAATAATTACCATTCTCATCTGCTGCATGGATACCTTCTATTTTTTTTCCAAATTTATTTGTTTCATCACTAAGAAGACATGTGTTTCTCTCTGGAGAAAACATCTCAGCAATACGTTTTTGACCCAAAGCTAGTCTCTGTATATTCATGTTATTTATGGTTGCTTTGCAAGGCAGTCTATTAGCCTTTATTTTAACTAAGTTTAAAACACTTCCTATCACTTGTGAGACATTTTTAAAAGAAACATTTAAATTCAAAAGGTCATATACACATTGTTGTAATTCTGGTGTGAATTTTCTACTGTCTTCATGATATGTAATAACATTGTCATTTACAATATCTCTTAGATAATTGTTTTCTTGTTCAATGTTTCTTAGCTCCTTTTCTAACTCTTCACATTTTACAATGTGTGTATTAATTTCAAACTGTTTTGTTTCCAGTTCAGTTTGCATTACATTATTTCTATGAATTTCCTGTCCTAGTTTGACTTTGTTTTTTGAAAGACATGCTTCAACATACACATTTTTCAAACGCAGTCTTTTCAGTTCAGAATTTTTACTTTTAATTCTATTTTCCAAACATTTTACATACCTGTTAAGGCGTTTTTCAGATTCTTTGTGTTCTTTAATTTTCAGTTTTAACCTGTTTAAATTTCCAATTTTTTGCAGTTTAACCTCTGATTTTTTTTTTCTGTTTGTTTAAGTTTAGTTTCAAGTATTTTATTTTCTTCTTTACTGCTGTTAAGTTCTTTTGCTATGTCAGCTGTGACAGTTGTAAGGCATTCTACTTTTTCCTGTAAATGTACAACATTTTCAGACTTTCTAGGAAATGGAACTGTCTCTTTTTCTTAAGGAAAAGAAACTGAAGTATTTAGAAATACATCAAGTTGTGACTGACCTCCTTTTACACGTCTCAGTTTAAAAACACTTTTATATTTATCAAAGATTCTCTTAGTTAAAGTGTCATAAGACTTCTTTACCCTTGAAAGTTTTTCAGAGTTACTTTCACTGGCTATACTATATAACCATTTGCTACACTCTGCAATGCTACTTTCTTTAATTTTTTCAACTACCAATGCATTGCTTAAGTGAAGACTCATACTGAAGTAGTTAATTAAAACACAAAAAAGTTTTGTGACAATTAAACCTTTGAAATAACTTGTATTAAAAAACCCAATCAGTTGTGGCTAAAACAGATAATTGTTTGTGTACATGCATTATTTAACAAATTGTTAGTCTTCTCTGAATTTGAAAGCTCATTTGAAGTGTACACTTCTGACAATTTCAGTTCATTTTCAGTCTGCTGTTCAGTGCTAACTAAAATATTGCCACTTTCTTTAGTATTTGTTAAGTGATCTATAGTGACAGGTGTGTCATCCTCTGCTAATGTATTGCACAGAAAAAATGATGTTATTTCATGTAAACATGCATCACTTAGAGTACTACTGAATAGCTTAACAGATGTATTCTTCACAGTCGAGATATCTGTCTGACAACCTGTACTTGTACTTCGTTGAACCTTTGAGAAAAGATTTACACCAACACCAATAAGCAAGCACTATGAGTTAAAATTATTGGCAACTTGCTTCTTGTTACAAAGTTAATTAAAGTTTTTCAAGAGTTATCACTTAAAGCAATAAATGCCTCCACACACAGCTTGAAAAGAGGGAGAAAACCTAAGACAAGAGTGATCGTTGATAACATGTGTCGCCTGATGATAACCAATTAAAGGTCATAATGTTGCCCATGCTGCCAACCTCGTTGACAGACCTTGCAAGGTCATACATAAGTCAAAGTCATAAATAAACGGAAAAGTCATGACAATTAAAGCAAACTTGAAAAATCTGACCTTATCCGTCAAGGTCATATAAAGGTAAAGGTCATATCAAAATCATCCAGCATGTTGGTTAGGTTACAAATGTTGTATCATTCAAATATCAATCAAATTCATAAATAAATGACAAAGTTACATTAAATATAGCCAAAAACAGTGAAAATTCCATTACCGGTCACAGTCAAACATAAGTCAAGGCCACATTTTGTTTGATAAACATGTAGGTATTGTCATTAAGAATGTTATGTTTAAATATGAAAACAACTGATTCTTAAATAAAAAAGTTATAACCAGTTACAGCAAAAAAAAAAACAAAAAAAAAAAAAAAAAAAACAGGAAATTTCACTAATTTAACGTTAATGGTCAAGGTCATTTATGAATGAAGGTCAAGGGTAGTCTAGGCAACTGGAATGCATGTCCCTAAGGATTGTTATGTCCAAGTATGAAGACAATTCATTGACAAATAACAAAGTTTTTAACAAACAATTTTCCCTCAAATGTATCTGTGACTGTTTTCCTTTTTTACAGAAGAAAATAGAGTAACAAGAAACAAGCAGCTAAGATTGGTATTTCAAGGGAGGCTATATATCTACTATACATGCTTTTACTGTGATATCATAATTAAATATTTGTAGAATATTTTAGTACTTAATGTATTCTTTCACATAAAATATTGAATATTTACATGGCACCAAGAAATAATTCATCAAGTCCAAAAATTTCAAGCATAAATTATGATTTCACAGTATTGGAATGTAACTATATTATTGTTCAAACTATGCATGACTATATTAAAACTGATAGCACAAAATTATTTAATCCAAATATATTTAAATACAGTACAGACAACAATTGTTTTGGTGGCATCTTTTGGTGTTATAAGAGTAATTGTTTTCCTTATAAAACAGCGAAAAATTTTATATTGATAATTGAAACTTAACTGGTACTATCTGTACTGAAACAGTATAAACAAATGGTTAATAATTCTCATAACATTTCTTACTGACTGATCATCCAAAAAGAAAATAGAAATGGACTGTATCAAAAATGTTCATCAATTTGACATTCTGTTTTGCCAATCTGGGCAAAAATAAGAATTATCTAACCTTGTGCTATTCTTTAAAGCTTATTACATGTGGTTAACTGAAGGCATTCTGCTATTTGAAATATTATGACAGAAAACACACAAACTACAGTGATTAATAGCTGACTATATCTTTTTGAGCTGTACATTAGCATGTTACATATTAGGTGACTAAATGATGTACATGTTCTCACTAATATACTTACCAAAAACAACTTTAACTTTTTTCTAGGAAATACTGGGCTGGCCGAATCCTAGAAAATAATACAAGTAATTCAGAATCGTACATAAATTGCAGCTCTGCTTGGATCACCATGGTAGCTTTCTATTTTAGACTGTTGTTGCAAGTTATATATGAGTTTATCAAAACAAAAAGACCTTTGACATAATCAAGTGGCTCTTTTGTTTAGTCGGATTTTAAGTCACACCGACACAGTGCAGGTATATGGCAACTTTCCAGCTTTATTGGTGGAGGAAGACCTCAGGTGCCCCATCAGGCATTACTTAAAGCATGAGAGAGTACCGGGGTAGAACCACCAATGTTCCTTAAGCCAGCATCAAGTGGCTCTATTCATGCAACAGCCAACAGGCTTAAAACTCAAATGTTTTATTTTTAATGCTGGCAGCCCCAATTTGTCATGTTTCTACCACATTGGTATACACTACCATACATATCTTTCAATTTTAAATATAATAAAAAGGCAAAGGGATGTTTTCCTTTCTTGTTCATTTTACCTTTTTTTTTTCTGTTGAAACTGTCTCAAGTAGTCAGAAATCTGAGCCTGAATTTTTTTGAAAATTCACATCCGGCTGTAAGTAGTAGAATACTGGCGTGGCCTCTGAAATGTTGATGGTGGGAATGGTGGGACACCCTGACTTGAAAAATGGACTGGAAAAGATAATTAACTGATTTACCATCAAATTCTTAATGAACATAAGATTACACTGAAATTCCAAAAGATCTGACATTTGAAAATATTTCATTTTTTTAATTGTTGATACAACATTTTCTTTTTGGTAGTATCAATGTAAAGTTTGATAAATTGTAGTATACATTGTATTGTTGATAATATTTACTGTTTAGTGCAGTGAGCACTAATCATCTTAAGTAATGTTTGTTCAAATAAGTGAATTCAATTCAACATAAAACTTAAAATAATAAAAATTGTTATTCGGCATTATATCTAACAAAGACATCAGATGCTTCCTGATTTGGTTCAGTAAATGTAAATAGTTCTTACCCCCAATGCCCCCAATCAAAATCCTGGCCCTGCGGGAAGCTGAGGTTAAAGTCACTGTTATTACTGTTACCTGTGTCTTGGGTGGCTTTTGGAACTAGCGAACAAGTCAGCTTCACTGTCAAACTAGAATTAAATTAATCAATTGAGTGGTTATATGACACAATTAATAATAATCTTGTGTTTTATTATTTAATTTTTTGGGGGTTTCAAGTCATACCAACACAATCATTGAAGGGCATTTTATGACATTCTAAGACAAGGCCCCATGTGCGCTATTTCAGGCACAGGTATCTGGGTAGACTCACCAGTCTTCTGTAAGTGTAAGTCATTCGGATAGTTCTAAGCCGGATTTGAAAATTGAATGCACTGGACAAGCGATTAACTGATTTGAAGCAGTCTCCTGCCAGGCTAGTAATACGAAATTACATGACATTGTATATAAATAGTCTTCATTTTGATAACTCAGACCTTAAGTTGAAGGTACACACGTTGAACAAAATTGATATTACTGCAACAGATCACGTGGGTGGGGTAATGTTTCGTTTCACGTTGGGCTTGATAAAAACATTAAATAAGTTCAGAGACGAACATAGTATACCAGACACGTTTTTATATCTAAAACTGTTAATATATAGTTTTATTATTCAGTAAATTACCATCACATAAGCTGTTTAAATTACTAGAAGAAAGAAATTTCTGCGACGAAAGTCGAAAAGATCTGCATCTGCTAGGTGCGCGTTCAGGGGAGGTAATTATTAAGATAACTCTTCTGGGGTTGCATCGAGAGCGAGGTTCGACACAGGGTGAGTCACTTTAAGTGACTTTTATTCAACTTACTCCATCTCAGATTTTTATGAAACATATATGGAATTAAAGATAAATAAACGTTCTTTTTAATGAAAGCTGAAGATTTCTGAAGGATCATGCAGATTTTGGGGTATTTCTGGACCAAAAAAACGACTTTTTTTATTTGAAAAAATTACCAACTGTTTCATTTTTTAAATAAAATTTGAACCCATAGGAGGCCTCAGCAAGGTTTCAAGCCTCATTTTCAACCATTCCCACCAAAATATAGAGTTATAAATAGCTGAAAAACAACGGTTGAATATGACATGTACGTTTCTAAATATAGCTGGAAGTCGGAGAAAAATAAGAATTTTCTATAAATAGTACAGTAATTAAACTGGATATTAATAAAACAAAACTAAAAAACATGTCATAAAGATAGAGTTGGTGGATAGAAGAACATTTAAACCTTGATTGTATCGATGAAATTTAGGGGTTTATCTTGCATAAGTATTTTTATTTATTTTTTTAATATCATTAGTAAACAACGGTGACAGATACCAAACGCACATGCGCAGAAAGCTCTGATCTCGCTACTTAGAAGAAATATTGCTCCATATTTAACCTAGGTTTACCGCACCTAACTATCCTTTTTTGATATATTGTTTGTTTTTTATTTTGATAAAGTTACGCCTTTTGGGAAATCTCGTTAGATTTTTACAAATATTTGCTTTCAGAAAATAGTTTGTCTACATGAAATAACAAAATTGAAATGGAAAAAATATTTTGAAAGAGAAGAACACATTAACTATCTATACGTATTCGCGCAAATCCATTTCATATAAAGAATTTTAAAACAAGCTTGGTTTATGTTTAAAGCGTCTCAAGCAATATAAATCAATGAAGTTTTTTACGGGTTAATTTCAAAGCATGATTAAATCGTGAATATTCTTTATATGTTTCTGAGTAATGCATAGTTGTATTGACAATAATACATATTATCATTATAAAAATCAACAAATTTTTAGTAAATGACACAAAACATTTTTCTTACATCTCATTAAGTATAAAATACTTGATTTATCTAATAGTAGTCAATTGTACGGAAGAGCATAAGTGCCAGGTTTGTTTTTATTTACTCGAAATTTCTAGTAACTTACTCGAAATTTCGAGTTACTAACTCGAATTTCGACTAACTTTTCTCGAAATTTCGACTTACTAACTCGCAATTTCGAGTTTCTTATCTGGAAATTTCGACTTACTAACTCGAAAGTTCGACTTATTAACATTACTTGAATGGTTAAAGTTATGAGTTACCAAGGGTGCGGATAATATAAAATATAGTAGGGAGTGCGGTTGAACGATGGAGATTGAGAAACGGGTGCCTGGTTAAACTTAAACTAAGAAATTGCATGTACACGCCCGACCTAAAAAAACACAAGGCTTCCTTTAATGTGTACGTTCTGGCGTTCTTCAGACGTTGTATTGTATTCCACCTGTTCAAACATATCTTTTCATTAATCATATTCTTCTCATTCCTGTGAATAAAACGATCCTATACTTCACGTGTAGGGCATCTGAAGCTTTTATATTATTCCCAACATGTATATAACAACAATTTCAACTTTTATCAACACAATATGAATCAAAGTCAATAATAGTAAATAATATAATGAATGATGTTACAAAAACATTATTAGTTTAAAGAAGCGTGACAGACTAACTGGCGTATACACGCCATTTAAAACTTATTTAACACATGAATATTGCACAGTTTACAATAGGGTGGGTTTTGGACTTGTTGTATCTCCACATGATGGTTGTATGTGTGCTTTAGAAAAAGAAACATCCGGTTAAAACGGAAATATGGAAAGTGTGATTTTACACCACCTCCACAAAAAAGTGAAGGATACGTTCAGTATGTGTGGACAATCTGACCCTATTAAATTGTTCTATTAAAAACATAGGTGCTATATCAATGTGCAACAGCTACACACGAAAACAAGTATCTTGAATTCAATCCTTGCTTTCACCGGCAACCAATAAAAGGTGTGCAATGTAAGTCGAAATTTCGAGTTAATAAGTCGAAATTTCGAATAACGAAATTCGAAATTTTGAGTTGATAAGTTGAAATCTCGAGTGACTAAGAATTGTTAAGTCGAAATTTCGAGATAAGTAAGTCGAAATTTCGATTTACTAACTCGAAATTCGAGTTAGAAACTAGATAAGTAAGTCGAATTTCAAGTAAGTAACTCGAAATTTCGAGTTAGTAACTCGAAATTTCGAGTTAATAAAAAACACACACCTGGCACTAATACTCTTCCGTACAATTGTGTATGATATGAGTATACATTCTTTTAATTAAAACCACTTCCATCAAAACAAACATTAAGATCTTCAAAGTCGACTTTGAGACATCCTCTAGTGGGTTGCGCTAAAATGCTGAAATAAAAATACTTTGGTCGGAATTTACGCTTACGTGTCATTAGCTTGCATTATATGTAAGTAGAATTTTAAAACCACAAAAGCTTGAGCTTAGAAAAGGGGGCCATACTGTGCACGCGCATCTTAAAAATTTGATACCGTGAACTATTTTTCAACCTATATTTTGAACAAAAACAATCAGAATAGAATTGAATTTAATTTCTTTTGCAAAGAAGATGTCTTTTTTTCTAGTTTTAATAAACCAAATGCCTTGACACAAGTCTTCCCTTTCTCTTCAATATTTCGCATTGAATGCGATTTGGATTCTGGATACTGCGTTTACCCGCCGTTGAAATGTTACAGAAATTGTCGATTAAACTGAAAGTTTCAAACAACTGAAAGTTTATTGTAGAATCTTTTTCATAAATATGTTTCAATCTTTGTTCTTTCTCCTTTGTACGAGAAAAGTCTTCAAACGAACTTTTACAGGAACTTTACATTGATACTGCGTACACTCTCAAAGTATCAGGATACTGCCTACACATTTATGTGTTATTAATTATTCTGCCTACACTTTCTTCAAAGCAGTCAAAGTTAATAAGTGGATCGAAGGGATAACACTGGCGAACAGAAAAAACAGATGATCAAAATAAAAAATAAGATTCAAATCCTGTGTAAATGTTTGCTCCTTAAAATGTTTAAAATGTACATCCCCAAAAGTTTTGAGTTTACTAATTTTCATTAAATGTTCGTACCATCCTGGGATTCATTGGTTTTCCTCATATAAGTACATTTGTATTTTCTAAACCCACAAAATCTTCACAACATTATAATTGCTGCTTGAAAGTTCAAATATGCATATTTTAGAATATAAAGATATTTAAAAAAAATAATAAAAGAAATGTTTATTGATTACAAATTACTCTGTCAATTACTTTAAGTCATATGAAATGCCTTGAGTCATGCTATTTTATTTAATAATTTTTTTGTTAAATTGCGACACTTTGGATTTTTTTATCTTATTGAAATTGACTTCTTCATCAAAATGTTGGAAATAGACGAATATGTTTGTTTGTCTTACTATACTATACTTCTTGATTAACGTCTGAGATAAACGTTAGGGGATAGAAGGATCAAATTGACTTTTTTTCGAAAGGAGGCCGTCTGTTTTAGGTTGGACTTTCTGTAACATTAACAGGGAAGAACTGAATATATGTAAACCTTTCGTTGGTCATTAAAAAATTACGATCTAAAATCTTAATATCAGATTGATCATTGTAAAATTAGTTAAATAAGGTAAAGGATTTTTCTGACATGGTATATGCGTCGAATTTTTAATTGATCTAAAAGAGTTCTGGAAACGAACTATCTACATTCATATATAGGCTCTTTAACTGTCAAGTTGAATTTCAGATTCATAAATTATGTTTAACCATGCCTTCTCCTACACATTATAAGTTCTATATTACTATGTAGCTTCCTACAGATTATTTTACGTTGCTTTAATGAGTAATAAATTTTGTCAAACATTAGCGAAACCACCACTTACAATTACGCCAACGATCCCGTGCGCATAAAATGGCGAAAAGCACTCAAGTAAATTAACTTATTTCGGGTAATATCAGTTATTTATATGAAATGTATACAAAATTGATAATTTTCATGTATTTAACATATTAAATAAGTATTCTAATAGTTGCTAACGTTTGAATGGTTTGTTTATCAAAGTTTTAGATTAGAGAGCATACCTTCGGTTCTTTTTTCGGGTTTTAGGTTTCAAATTCAAAATGGTGTTGCAAATCTGTTTATTCGGGTATTTCGTATAGACAAAACGTTGTCATTTTAAAACTTTCTATTGAAATTTCGATTTGATTAAACTTAATTACTTAAATGCTTTTCTTTGAGTTAAAACGACATTCACAATAATATAAATAAAAGAATAACATGTCTGAGACAAAAAAAATGAGAACGAAATAAATTGTTTTGTTTGTAGTTCTTATTTACTTCAGACTTTACATTTATTTTTCTATACTATTCTATGTGCCAATATATGATTTTAATATTTCAAAAATTAAAACATAAAATTCAATAATAGGCTCAATATCATAATCCTTAAGATTCTATTACCCTTTTTCTATGCAAATAAACCAGTTTTAGTTCGGCCGAGTATCGTTTTAAAAGATACTTCTTGTTTAAAGAAAAATTTGATATGGTCTAAAACAATATCAAATATTTCTTAATCTTTAGATACTAGCAACAAATTAGTGGTGACTCAGTGTTATTTAGAAATTAATGACATGAATTGAAGTAAATAACAATTTGTATTCATTGCTTCTTTTATTGAATTATGATAACCATTGATCTTTTCCCTCAACTAAATGCCTAAATAAAGTGTTTATAATAGATTTAGTCTTTAAGAAAATTTTATTTGTGGTATATTTTAATCCAAAATTGCTCAACAAAGGATTATAGATAGAAATAAAATTTGATGAATAATTCTGCTTGGATAATTCTCATGAACACAAAAAATGTTAAAAATTAAACATTGCTAAAACTGAACCTTTCTTCCATATAATGGCTGTTTAATTGACAGAATGGGTGTGTTTGTCTTACTGTCTTTAAGAATAGCTATTGCCAAATGATAGGTGGTTCAATATTTCGATGTTTATTTTTTTGTTAACACTCCGATTTCATCACTAGTCTGTTAGAAATACGGGTAAGTAAATAACACAATAATTGATTAAAGAATACGTCCTATAATGGCGTTGCAAGATTGTGTTTGAAGATAAACAAATAATTATCATTAGTATTACAGTATCAAAAACAAGAGTCACGCTGAAATCTGAGAAAATTTATTGAATTTTCTTTCGCTATGAATTTTTGACACTCCTTTCAAATTCCAAATCAAAATGAGATATATTCATGCCGGTATACCAAACAATATGTAATTTACTTTATACACAATGCATTTAGTTCAAGTGTGTGGAAAGCATTAATTCCTGGAACCAACAAATACTGAGCAATAAGTATAAAGAGTTTTGTTCAAAGTCCGACGATCAATACCGCCATTGATCGATAGAGATAATTGCAGACGTGCAGGTCCTCTACGCTTTGTTTGTTTGTCTGTCTGTTTGTTGTGTTTTATTGAACGCTTTCGTAAAAAAACATGAAATTGTTTTATTATCAGATTCTATAATATCTCGTATATCAAAATATTTACAGATTTTATCGTTTGTATTATAAATTGGACTATGAATATATTCCAAAACTACATTGAAAATAAAATTTTCTTCATTAAAAGTGCAGTTATGACTAGTAAATCGTTTCTTCGCAATCAGAATCATTGTAAGTTGGAACTGAACAAATTTCATGAAACGGATGTAAGGACTTCATGGAACCAGTGTAAGGACAAATTAAGTAATATACCAAAGTGTGTGACGTTCTTGACATTTTCGCCATTACGCTAACATAACAAATACGTTTCACAAAAATAGGTGATAGAACGGTCACTGGCCACTGCCTCATTTCATCCGTATGTTTACACGAGATAATGACAAGCTCTACAGGCATATATAAAGTTATCAACAATATAGTTCGGCCTTTCAATATGGTTATATCAGGTTCTCAGAGACATTTGAAATTACATTTACTTTCCATACATTTTGCCTACACAAACGCACATACGCACGCACGCACGCAAACACGCACACACACACACAATAATTATTGTTTTCACAATGTTATAGACAACACTTTTTTAAGTCAATACAAATACAATATATTGGTGAGAATATTTTTTAACTTCTCTTTAAATGTTATTATTCTTCTATTGTAATGTCTGAAAATTGATTATTGCAATTTTTAAATTGAATTAGAGACATTTAAAGACATTTATTTCAATATAAACAGAGCTGTAGTTTTAAATTGATTTTCTTCCAATGGAATGAAGGAGGTTCTAGTATGATAAAATTGTTTTAAAATGATGAATTGTTGTAGGTTTTTTTATTGTAATCAACATATCAAAATACCCATTTAAAATTGACAAAAATATGTTTGAAAGCAGTTTTTATTATAAGGCATAAAAAGGAAGTTTCCTACAAACCAGCTTAGCCTCTTTTATGCGCTGAAATGATACTTTTGATACTTTAGTTTAATGGTGCTCATACCACTTCAGCAGACAATAATATGTTTAGTAAGCACACGAACACTGATAAGCTTTCGTTTTCTTTTAACTTGGTATCTTTTATATCAAATGTTTTGAACGTGTCGAATGTAGAATAAATGATATACGGAAGGATTATTTTCGGTCCCATCACGATTTTGTTGCCATTGAAGACCCTAAAACTTTATAACTTTGACGATTTTAGAATTTCATATATTAAATGAAAATATATAAAAGGTATGTATTGACAACACGTGCTTAGTTTTTGACTTAGATGAATTTTATTCATAATAGCATTTTCTTGATGTTTCAATTAAATTGTATAATGATATTTGTTTACCAATTTATCTTCATCTCTTTTTGAGGAAATCGTATGTTGAACTGATTTTTTTCTCAAATTATATATCATTTTACAAGTTTCTATATGTTTTTTCTCTAACCTTTGAGAGGATTAAGTCTTAGTCAGAATAAAGTAATTTCAAAACGTTTTTAAAAAAAAATTAATTTGAAGAAGATGCAAATAACATTATATATTGTCTCAGAATATTAATATAGATGTTTTTGACATATGCATGTCTGCGAATAATTATTTAAAATGAGATATATAAAAGAACGTGCTTCACCTTTGGCAGAAGGTAGCCTTGATCTTTGACGTAATGCCAATAAGTTTTTATACTGAGCTAAATTCCCAAATAGTGTCACAAATGTAGACTTATTTCTTTTGAACAATTGACAATGTGACATGACATTCGGCGGAACCAATTCAAAATTAATATTGCTCAACTACTGGTCATTGGCAATGTCTCTTTAAAAAAACAGGGGCGCATACCATCTCACAACTCTTATCTCCTCACGAATGACAATGCCCCTTTCCGTGTAGCTTGCAATGACAATTTTACTGTAAAGCATTTTCTTCTTGAATGGCATGATTTTTCACAGGCCCGTAATATAATTTATTGTGTAAATTCACTCAAAGAACTCTTTAATACAATTCCATCAAAAACATTATTGTTTATTTGAAAGAGATAATCTTGTATTCTAGGATCTAATTGGCTCATTTTTATTGTTATTTACAAAGTTTTACCTAATATTTTAAGCCTATTATAGCATTCGGCACGATATGGCCAGTTATGTGTTGACGTGCCGTAAAAATCCAAACAAACAAACATAAAAGTGGTCAGATGAGGATATCAGGGCGTAAATATGTGAAAACAAAGAAAGAAACGTACAGACAACCCTTCACATTAAGGCCTCTAAATCATAGTTATTATTTAAGTACAAAAGATAGCTAACTGCTTACATTTCGAGGATTTACCATACTAGTATTTTCAGAGTGACTGTTACTTTTCTTAAACTTATAAGGAAAAATACTTCGAAGTAGACTGTTACAATTCATGCTTGATAATTTAATTGTTAAAAATGGTAGGGACGCTTTTAAATTGTTCAAGGCAGAGCGAGTTCATATTTCAGACAGGGTTATTTATACACTATTATCAGTCACCCAAAGGATTATAAATGATAAATAAGAGGCAAACTACCATTTATAATATTTATGCTAAAATGACATATCTGCTAGTTTCTTTGTTTTACCAGCAGGCGTTCATCATGATAACAACCATTAGATATATGAAGGTAAAACAAAGTGAAGTGGTTATATGTCAAGAAATATATCAGTATAAGCGGACCGATTTCGAAGTTATTTGACTGCAGAAAAGGAGTTAATCTATTAATTTAATGATGTTTAAGTCTTTTGTTTTATAGGGGAGTATATATAGGGTCAAAATGTCAAGACTATCGAAATATGAACAAACTGTTTCTCACAAGTAAAAGCATGTAATATCCTTGTCCTCTTAGAAGATTTCGTTAGAGAACCGTTATTACAATTTGGCTTCACTTAAAGGTAACTGGCAGGGGTAAGTTAAAAGTAATTATATGCCTGACCGTTCTGTGCCTTTTTAGTCTCTGTCGTTGTTGTTATAAAGGTTAGAGAAATTAATCTAATTCGGGCACAAATTCCGGTAAATATGATAATGTGTTAAACCAAACAAAATTATATAAGTTTGATTTTATTTTGTTGCAAGTAAACATTTTATACATTCAAGCACACTATTTTTCTATACAACTTTCACGTCATGATGTCAATGTAACAATCAGCATTAAACGAAAGTCAGGGCATATAATATTATGAAGGCGTTTGCATGCCTGCCGATCATATTTTCCTTTGCCTAATGATTATTTAGGATAACAAATTTTATTGAGACATATAGCTATGCTACTTACGTCGTTTTTTGACGGTCACATATACAATAAACAAGATTTGATTATTTCTATCCGTGCATCGCCTGTCCAAATCCAATCTGAATAGAGAATATAATACCATATGATAACAAAATGGACTACACAATAAATAAAAAGGCGTGTCTAGGGGGCACGTCAGTCGCCATGTTTTTCTCGGGTTATCTAGATATAGAAATTAAATACTATCTTCATGTACGAAAGAAGTGGGTTGGCTTGTCTGTTTTCTGGGGGTTTCGAAATATATCAGAATCTATTGTTCAGGAAGGAGTCTACCTCGCAAAACATCAAATACCCTACTGAACAGCGATTCCCAGCATTTTTTTCACCCAAACATCTGTTATTTATTGAGTTCTTACTCAACCATGTGAAATTAAAACACAACTCACCGACATGTTTTCCACAGCTATTTGTCTGAAATTGTTAAAAAACTTCAAAACAAACAGTAGATGAAATTAATCCTAGAACCAGTACAAGTAAAGCAAAAAATGCACATTGGTATTGTTTCAAAAGTGAGACACCTAATATACAGAGAATGCTGATAAGAGTCACCTTATTTAAAAATACTTATATATTTACTTTAAATAAATTAATTTTAGTTTTTTTTTTAAATTTCTTAAATGTTCTTTTAACGGTACATGTTTTCCTTGAGTATATTTAACGTGAAACATGCTAGCTACGGTACTATTTTTATTTAATCCTATACGATGCATGTTTCACACTTTCTCAGCAGTAAAGATTTAAAACTGACTCAACTATTTGTAATCAATGAAGACAAAGTCTAATAAAACTAAAATTGTTTGAATATTTGTCAATTGAATTGACCTACGGTATAGAATTAATTGTAGCAAAATAGCAACAACTAACAAAAATTGCAAGAAAAGCAGATTAATTATTCTCAATTAATTCGTGTTTATTACCTCAATATATCGATTTATGACACAAGTGATGTGCAAAACGTTGTCTTCTTTTCACTACAAATGAATGACAGTTTTACTTATTTTCCTTAGAATTTATTCATACACAAATTCAATCAATAAGCACTTTTACAATGAATAACAAGTAAGCTTTAATTACGACTTCTCTGGTCGGTCATATTCTACTAGGGGAATTAATTACCCAGGAGGTTTCTTCACCAATAGTTATGATATTTAAACACACACATTTTCTTTAGCACAGCACAGTCTAAAATCGAGAAAAATGTTTGTTGTCTGTCTCATTAACAGTGTTTTTCAATGTTCCCCACCGTTTTGATCGAATGGGCATCCTATTTTACGCCAATTGTTACATTTGTACGACCTCAAATCATTTTTGTACCTGTTCACAGTATATCACATTTTAAACATTACTGCAGGAGTCATTAAGCACAAACAACGGAGACTTATAACCATCTGCTAGGTCGTGTTAGCGTCAAACGTCACCATCTTTATTTCGCTTATACGGGCACTATTTGAGTCAAATGATGCACTGTAAACATTTGTTTTGCGACTTCCTTGAAACTTTGGCATATAGCATAAGCCGTATAGGACATATCATAACATAAGACAGATTCCGTACGTTACTGACCGTTTCCTATGTTTTAAAAATTATTCCTTACGTTTGTAAAAATATATTTAAGGCTCGAGCGTTATATGTTGTTTTACAGCATTTCTCAGCGACTTTGTGGGCCAGCCCCTGTAAAGTTTTGTCTACTTCTTTGATAAATTGCTAGCACAACGGTCGCCAAATCAATGGGCGACTTACAGGATCAACATAAAAAGCAACAACACTCCCACAAAAAAGAAACAGACTAACAAAAAATACACCAGCAACAACAACAAAAACAGACAAACACACAAAGACGAAAGAAAACACACAAGAAAACAAGAACACAACAAAACCGAGCCTCTAACATTTTCGATTTTGTCGCGCCTACCCTCTGTTCACTATTTTAATATCAGTTATTTTGAAAATGCACTCTGGAGGCTATAGGGTAGTGTTATTATTGAATTAATCTAATTATTTTCGCTAAAAAAACAATTTACGTGTACGTGATCAACGTTGTTTTAAATAATCAGAAGCGTTCTCAGTACGAATAGAGCACTTTATTTCAGATAAAAGAAATATTTTAATTGTAAAGATCGTCGTCCAGACAATGCTACGCATACTCCAGAATATGTTATATTAGATTACAGAGGAACACGAGGCGTAAAGCATATACATTATTTAAATTTTTTCACACAGCAACAAACAAAAATTAACACCGAGTGAACTGAATATAAGAAGGGTAAGGTCAATAGCATATTGAGAATCAGGAAGTATATCAAATTAGTTTCTTCCATCGTCCAGTTTATTTTTTCATCATTTGTTACAGTGACACCGAATTTCTTAACTATGTTTTGTTTTGTCTTTTTATATAAAAAATATATAAAAAGGAAAGACGCCATATCATAGATTTAAATAAAGAAAGAAAGTCCGCGTTTTGAATGTCGAAGAAGTGCTTTAAATTAAATTAAGTTTTGTAAATATTTAAGAATAATTGTTCTTCTTTGATTGCTTAGAGGTTCGAAATAAACGTACATGTATTATCAACAGACTACAGTTATCAACAGTTTATTATATTTGATCTTATATTTTCGTTTAAATATGACGTCATTAGTTATCAATGTCAATATATACAACATGTTTCTTTCGGTTGTCAACTAAAATCCGTGCGCCATATCTTTTCAAGACTTTCGAAGTTTTTCTTCAAATTTCGAAGTTTTTTTCAAGACCTGCGTGCATTTATTTCCGGAAATAGACGTACGTCATAATGTAAGGACAGCAGTATCATAAAGTTTGTTACTTGTGAATTTTGTAATGTTTTTCTGGCGGTTACTGTACACTTACTTAACGAAAATATGTATATATGCAGGCTGCATACTACTAAATGTAACTGAAAATGGTTATGAGTCTTATACTGGGGATCTCGATACATAACTATTTCACAAAAGTGGACTTAGTCTAAATTATCATAGGCATCATTATTTTAAAGAAAGTGCAATCAAAAACTTGTTCCCAGACGTTGTTTATTTTATTTCGTTTAGGTCCTCATAATTGAGACGAAGTACAACACTGGCGATTAATATGATAAATCCAGGACACAATAAGTTTCCTGTACAATAGGCTGAAATAATGGTCATGAAACATTATTGTTCTCCTAATTCACACGATGAATCAATAAGTAATTTTGACAATAAATAAGATGTACGTTTTTGGAACAACTTTCCATCAGTCATATACCACCGAGACATTAAAGTAATAGGATAATAGAAAAAAGCCGTATCATTGAACTCTTTCACCAGAAATAGTGTATAATTAACAATCATGTGACAAGTACATCTATCTATATTGTACTTGAAACGCATTTGGATTATTTTTATTATCATAACAGTTCAAAATAGAAATAAATGAAACAGAACGCCCTAAACGGAAAAATAAAATTATAACTTTGATGTCCTGTAGTACATATTATCAAAGATTATTAGTATCTTTTTATCATTTTGACCTTTTAAACATTTCTCTGTGTGCGTGTGAGTGCTTGTAAGCAAGCGGACGGTCGTGCGTGTGTGTGCGTGCATGCGTGCGTGCATGTGTATATGAGTGCCAAGAACTGTTTTGTTCCAGAAACTACTAAAAATCCCCGCATTATATTTTAATACAAGAACAAACTATTTACTCAAAGGATAATTGTAAAGACATTTCAAAGATTTCCTAATTAATCATTTTTGTTAACATTATACCATTCATGCAAATTCAACAGAATAGTTATCTGTTAAAAGATTCTTTTAAAGCTATTGTTGTGCGGCCGAAAAATGATAAGATTCTTTAAAACAAAAAAGAATAAATATGCATGATGATTTTTTTTAAACACAAATATTTTACCTAAATATAATATAACTTTTAGCACCATTGATTGGACAAGGAGGAAAAGCCACATTCAATTTTCCGGTTACATAAATATGAATTGACATTTATTGTTAAAACATATAGTACCTGTAACTTAACATATTTTAAATTTTACACATTATTTTGAAAATATGACCTTTTTGAAAATGATTATATTTATAAATATTTGTGTTTAAAAGAAAATCATCATGCATATTTATTCTTTTTTGTTTTAAAGAATCTTATCATTTTTCGGCCGCACAACACTATCACTATTAAATGTCTTCTGTTTCGCTCATTAATATCATTTCGTTCTAGTGTGTGGATGCTTTACATATGCAAAAACACTGATTTAAGATTTAACATAATAAATCGGATGAAGGACGGCTTTTTCCAAAGGTAATATTATCAATAAACAGGAAATCTAGTTAAACCGGTTGGCCTGCATTTTGTTAATCTTATTTATTTTTATTTATTTATTTATTTATTTATTTATTTATTTATTTTGTTTTGTTGTGTTGTTTATATATGCGTCTTTGCGTTTGAATTACTAACATTAGTGTGATCACTGAATTACTGAGAGAAGGTCAAATGATTTTTTGTTTTAATTAATTATTTTTTTTTTTTGGGGGGGGGATAAAAAATATTATACTTCAAGACAAATACAAGCAATTCAATAAGGAATAATCTGGTAATAAAGGATTTTATGTTACTTATAAATATAATAATACATTAGAAAACAATGATATGAAATCATTCATTTCGTTCTGTAAATAAATATTTCTTTTTTAAAGCTTTAGAAAAAATACTATGTAATAATTGCTCTTCGGAATAAACATCTTCAAATTCATAAGTCATACACATAAAAGCAAGATACTATTTAAGTGGGATGATTTCATTTATGTACATAACGCTTACCGATGATTTTGTTTTGTTAGTCTTAGTTCAGAGGATAACCAAAACTCTAAAATATTCAGTCAAATGTAGTATACAAGTTTTTTATGCCACAGAGTCATGCGACCTCGAAGGTTGTATATTTACTATCTATTACAAACTGTATGTGTGTGGCAGACAGATATATCTGCCTAAACACATAATGAGAATGTGTAAGGTGTGTATGCGTTTCATTATAATTATAGTGTTATTATTTATTATTATATCTTTAAATATACCTTTCATATGCATTTTCATCAAGAAAGCAGAAGAGGCAAAATTACAACTCAATAACTTTCTTACAAAAATGGAATTGAAGAATTTGCCTACTGCCATTATGAAAATGCCGAATAACTATACTCTTTTCATACTTTAATCATGACGACTTTTATTTGTTTTATTTTCTTCTCCAGAGTGCATTCCTATCAACAATAAAACAGGCCTCATTTGCATATTTTATTATCCTGCGAACTATAAGTAATATCAATTCAGCTAATAAACTCTTTAGACAAAGAGCTTTCATAAGCAACATAGCAATTAATCTTTGTTTTGACCTCTTAGATAGCATTGACGTTACTTAAATACAAAATAGGCCTTTTTCGTTTATTTGCTTTTAGTTGTGTCAATTACTTGGTGTGAATAACTAATATATCATCGTATAACACTGTAATTTATTACAAGAAATTTGAATACAAGACGATGAACCTGTCATAATTCACGTCATCATTGTCTTTAAACTAGAATGACAGAATTTTGTCTTAGATTCCGGAAGTACCAGCTACCATGGAACTATAATCACCTATTTAATGTAGATGTATTTATATGAACCAATATATATAGAGACTATAGTTTCCTTGTGAAATGTAATAGTCATTTTATTATATACCTTATAGATCTACATATAGCTTTGATGATATCATACTCTTCATTGATATAGCTATTCTTTGGTATAGTTCACAACCTACAGACGAGGATTATCTCTCAAACCCTCCCTGACGTGGCCTATTGGCGAGGATTTTCAAGACTATTTACGAATATAATTGTATTTGATATGAAATCTAAATAATTTGAGTACACTTATTTCAGGTTTTGTTTTCTGTTTTCCCTTGTAGGTTCAATTTTTAATATTCCACGTGTGTTCGAGAAGAACTCGTGTCCTGGATATGCAGGCGTATTTGGGAAGCAGACCCCGACTGTGTTTCAGAATCAGATATCAACGTTTAAGGTAAAAGAAGATAACAATTACTTTATAGCTTACAAAGTCAAACTCAGAAACATTTTGATATCATCGTTTTGCAACAAGGTTAATTTATAATAAATATTTTGTTCATAGTATAGTTTTTTAATTAGAATTACCAGAAGTCATAAGATAAGTTACTTGCTATATACAGACATTTACCTAATTATTGGTTTTTTCTGTACGCCCCAAAAGAGTTTACCTAACCGGGAAATCATTTAGGTGAAATAGAAACACGAGGTTATCTCTTTCAAACTGCTATTGTTGACATTAGAGTCAATGGTAAACGAACGAATGGTAAATATGGTGATGCATTTGTTTCTAATATTATTAAATACAATGGCAACATAAGCTCGGATGCGTTTTATGCCAATAATAACAGGGAATGAAGTTACTCTAAATAGATATAATATCTAGGATTTTACGCCGCAATTATTCGTCATATCCCAAGACGATGTTCACCGAGAAGCCAAAGCTGTATACTAAATGAAGGCCATTATTGTCCAGTGTCAAAATGAATAAAGACATTCTAATATAATAATGCAACCCAGACACTCAGCGGGCACTATCAATTTCATGGCATTAGTTTTATCCATGCAGAAAATAATATCGCAATTCAATTCTATTCTTTTCTGATCGGATATATGTTGCAGCAATTAGAACGACTTAATTAATTTGTCGAAAACGACATAAGGCAAGTAAACAAACAAACTGTGAGCAAGATTAATACCGGCAATCAGGATACTGCTGGAAATCAGCAAGTAGTTTTATGCTCAAACATGTTTAAACTTTGCTTTATCTTTAATTTCGTTTGTTTGTTTTTGTTGTATTTTCCCCAAATTAATGTCAGCCAAGTTATTGAAAGCATTAATACATCTATTAATATAAATTTATTACAAACGTAGAGTGTCGTGTATGAAACATAAATGTACATCCATACACACTTTGATCGTAAATTATTCACAAAGGTTATATCACAAGGTAAAGACAGGAATTTTCCAAAGCAAAAAACTAACAATTAAAACATAAAATATTTCCATTAAATATATTATTACACTTGTTGATTTTTACGTACAATTCGTAAATTGTATAATTTGCCTAGAATAAGTTAACAGTTTAATGTTTTCTAAAGTGACGACGTTTTATTTGCTGTTAAAAACATTTTTCCTCTCCTTTTTCCCATTTTGTCCAAGAACAATCACAAATCCATCATATCCATCCCTTTCATTTAATTATGTTACTCTGATAACATTCAGGGTCCTTTCCTGTTGTAAAATTATATATACTTATTAGTACTCCCTCCTCTGAAGTACTCTCACTTTCCAATTTAATTTCCCACTTTTTCACCCTTGTTTGTCTATATGTTCATACTCATAACCTTACCTTGACCTGCCAAAGAATACATTTCTATATTATTGCTGATCCGTTATTTTATGGCCGCCAGTCATAAAATTATACAGACCTTAAAGCTCATAGTAAGTAAGGAACTCAACTATAACAATTATTTGATATTTCTTGTTTTTGTTTAGTTTTTATTCGTTTTTCCTGACAGAAAGAATGACCTGGGCTGAGATATGAAATTTATGTCGGTGAACATTTTAATTGCAATGTTATAAACACATAATGAAAACATGGATTGTATAAAAAAAATTCAAATTCATTTAACTGTTTAAAGATTCTTTACAATCCATAGTTAGGAGTTATCTTACATAATTTTTTTTGTTGTTGTTGTTTATTGTTTTTTACTCTTCTTTCGGCACCTATAAGAGCTCTAAATTTTTACATAATAGTATTGCTTGGCCTATATTAGCTTGCTTTCAAACAATCCTTGCATAGGCCGTGACATATGTAATTGTTAATTTCGACATAACTTTTGTTGAGAGGATATTAAAATAGAAGCGCGTTCTCATAAAGTTCTGGTTTATCTGGAGATGTGAAAGCACAATATACTTGTAGTAAAATCATTTTTCTGCTCATCAAAAGAACTTTATAATCTAAACTTTATGTGGAAATTTGTATGTTTTCTGAAATAAATAACTGCAAGACCGAATTCAGCTGTCAAAATGAAAAACAAAAATCAATATTTGCATGCTTTATTTTTAAAACTAGTTGTATAGTATAATTCTTTCATATCAACATTAAGACATTCACAAACATATTAGAATAAAAACGTTTCTTATCTCTTAATCGTAAAAAAATATACTAACATTTTCTAAAAATAACACACATCGAAATAATTTGTGAGATGCAAATCAACAATATTCAATCAATCAAAACTTAATATGTCTTGTCACTACCCTGACGACTAAAATTATCAGCATATTAATCACCAGACTGCGAATATAATGTTTAGAAATTGTGTATTTATAAGCATTTATTTATGCACGATTAAATTACAACGTCTCATGCCAGACAACAACAGATTCATCAAATTACTTAAAATCATTACGTCAAGGTGAAATCAATTCTTACGTAAGGGTATTTGTCCTTTGCCTTTGGAAAAAGCACAGGATTTTTCAGATGCTACAAACATTGGTTAGTGATAACAAGCATAAGCTGGTTATTACCGTTAGATTTATACGTTGTATTAAACTTCATCCGAGGAAAAGAATTTGATATTGATTGATTAACTTCGACCTACCGCTTAACATCTGTAAAGTGTGTAGAACAAAGTCATTATCATTAAAAGTTTAAATAGTTAAAACGCTTTTTTTTAGTTGTGTGGTCCCCATGCGAATGAGTATTTATTGTCTTAACTAGCATATTTCAAATGAAATTCAAATGCATTTTAAACCCCTTTTTTAACTTTACTATGTTGCTGCCTTAACGGTTTACTGTCTCATCTGCACATCACTTTCACATCACATTCATGTTTCAGTACTCTGTTTTTCTTCTTTGAGATCCAAAACGCTTAAAGCAAACACTGCCTCAATTAAACAAGGGCCTATGTGGGTCTCGGATGAAGCCGGATAAATGTAACGTGACGTTGACTTTAAACTTTGTTATCATTAATTGAATATAAGTATTGAAAATGTGTTATATTATATGTAACTTGAGTTAATGTTCTGTACTTTTCTGATAATGTACTACATTTATGTACAAATCAAAGTAAAATAACGTTTTCTTCTATTCTGTTTTGTTATTTACTTGATTACAGAGGCAAATCTGAGAATTCAATCATAATCTATAACAATAAAATCTGAAAGTAATTGTAATTAAGTAAATTGCTGATCAATCCCCAGGTCTGGCACTGGAACCTATGCTCGGATTATAGCGCCGAATTTACAATTTTTGCAGTAATAATTAATCTTCCATAGTAATATAATATTCTTTGGCTTTAAATTCTCAATCGGATCAGGTCAAGGGCAAACATTTCTCACTTTAAGACATACACATTCTAATAGTCTCGGGAAATAGAATTATCTTATCTATATGTATGAGCTCTTGATGCATCATTTTCTGGCTCAGTATTTTCTTTAATTTTCCTTTTATTTTCATTTTGTTTTATAATTTACTTTCTAATACCTGAACGTATTGTGATTTTTCATTCTTCCATATCCAAGCAAGAATAATTGAAAAGAAACACATGACAGCTATACCAAAAGACAATATTGTACCGTTCTAAAGATTTTGTATGTTGTAATTGAGGTTGTACACCGTGGTGGTTGTGGTGTCAGCCACATTGAATTCACAAGAGCACAGTTCAACCACCGCATTTTCCTGGGCAGGCTGTCAAGCAGTTTACCAGTACTAGTTGCCTTCACTTTCGCATGGAACTGAAATTTCTGCAGAGCAGAGACCAGTGTCAATGACCGTAGAAAGGATTTCATGATCAATCACAACGAAAGTGACCTGCACCCGTCGGGGGAATCCAACCCGATCGCCCGATTCACAGTCCAACGCTGTACCTGTTGAGCTAACACCACACTTCAGTTAAATTATATATATTTATATAATAATGCTTTAATATAAAACAAGTTTCAAACATCGAGAATATGTAAAATATGTACTGCAAATATTTATACATATTATATGTAATCATTAAAATATATGCATTCATTTCTTATTGAAAAATTTGACTTAGACTTTACAGAAAATAAATTTTTATTACCTCCCTTTATTTACATGAAATGTTAAATTCGGTAACATCTTTACAAATAATGCTTTTTGGAACTTATCTTAATTTGAGCATCATATTTATGATATAAAACCTTAAAAAAATTGTGTTATAGATATCTAGATGAATTAAGCACAGTGCATAAAGGTTTTATAATGATTGAATCTTAATACACAACACTTATTAAATAGTCTGTGCTGAGATCAAATCCCGTTTTAAGCCTCACTATATTTAAAATGTCTCGATACGTAAAGCCTCTCACATAATACATAGTTATGCATTCATCCATTGTTGATAAAGATGTACAATGCGCATGTCTTACTGTCATGATCGGAAGTGAAAACTATCACCACAACCACCACGGTGTACAACCTCAATTACAACATACAAAATCTTTAGAACGGTAAAAAATTGTCTTTTGGTAAAGCTGTCATGTGTTTTTTTTTTTTTCAATTATTCTTGCTTGGATATGGAAGAATGAAAAATCACAATACGTTCAGGTATAAGAAAGTAAATTATAAAACAAAATGAAAATAAAAGGAAAATTAAAGAAAATACTGAGCCAGAAATTGATGCATCAAGAGCTCATACATATAGATAAGATAATTCTATTTCCCGAGACTATTAGAATGTGTATGCCTTAAAGTGAGAAATGTTTGCCCTTGACCTGGTACGATTGGGAATTTAAAGCCAAAGAATATTATATTACTATGGAAGATTAATTATTACTGCAAAAATTGTAAATTCGGCGCTATAATCCGAGCATAGGTTCCAGTGCCAGACCTGGGGATTGATCAGTAATTTACTTAATTACAATTACTTTCAGATTTTATTGTTATAGATTATGATTGAATTCTCAGATTTTCCTCTGTAATCAATTAAATAACATAACAGAACAGAAGAAAACGTTATTTTACTTTGATTTGTACATAAATGTAGTACATTATCAGAAAAGTACAGAACATTAACTCAAGTTACATATAATATAACATATTTTCAATACTTATATTCAATTAATGATAAAAAAGTTTAAAGTCAACGTCACGTTACATTTATCCGGCTTCATCCGAGACCCACCTAGGCCCTTGTTTGTCTTCTGTGTACATATTCAACGATCATGTCTTGTGGCAAATTTAAAAAAAATCGTGATATAAAAATAAAATGTATTTTCAGTACAGATATTGCGACATTTTGTTTCAGTTTTCGTCAACTGAAAGGACACTTAAAGAGATTAGGTTTGAAAAGAAGACAACCATTGGACTTCGGCCAGATTGAAGCAGCGATACAGGTACAGTATACATTCTTTCTTTATCTATTTAAAAGCTTAAGATGGCAGTAAGAGTCTTGTCGGATACACAAGTTACTGCAAACTATACTGTTTCTTGGGAATAAATTAATTTGTTAATAAAGAATAACGTGAACATTTTACAAGAATACTGTATCCTGTAAAAATTTGAATAAAATAAACATCAACATTTCTTTGAGTTCTTCTTTTTTCGTTAAAGTGGTGTTAATTGCTATTTTGAATGCACAAATTAAAAACAACGGCAAAAATCCTTACTGTAATCCATAAGCGGTCTGGTTAAGCTTATAGAATTATCAAATATCGGTCCTTTATCCTGCTCTCATATTTTTGTGTATGTGTGTTTACTTTTGATTGAGTAGCTTGAAGGAGAAATATAACGGTGTTTTTGTTTTGGGTTTTATATATTTTTTTGCATAGCAGACTGGCGTTTCCGTTAGTTGTACCCATGCTGGAAATTTCATCTGGCATGGAGGATGCCAGATAAGTCGCCTGTCATACAACAACATCATTTTAGCGCATATTATGAAGTACCGCGCTAAAATTACGTCATTTCGAATTTTAGAAGGGAACTATGTGCTTAGCATGACGAAATTTCGCCGTTGTTAATCAAGTTGTAAATTCATACGCTATTGTAAGAAAATAGTTATGGGTGGAATGATATTAATTTCCATGAATTTAATTTGCCACAAGACATGATCGTTGAATATGTACGCAGAAGACAAACAAGGGCCTATGTGGGTCTCGGATGAAGCCGGATAAATGTAACGTGACGTTGACTTTAAACTTTGTTATCATTAATTGAATATAAGTATTGAAAATGTGTTATATTATATGTAACTTGAGTTAATGTTCTGTACTTTTCTGATAATGTACTACATTTATGTACAAATCAAAGTAAAATAACGTTTTCTTCTATTCTGTTTTGTTATTTACTTGATTACAGAGGCAAATCTGAGAATTCAATCATAATCTATAACAATAAAATCTGAAAGTAATTGTAATTAAGTAAATTGCTGATCAATCCCAGGTCTGGCACTGGAACCTATGCTCGGATTATAGCGCCGAATTTACAATTTTTGCAGTAATAATTAATCTTCCATAGTAATAATATTCTTTGCTTTAAATTCTCAATCGGATCAGGTCAAGGGCAAACATTTCTCACTTTAAGACATACACATTCTAATAGTCTCGGGAAATAGAATTATCTTATCTTATATGTATGAGCTCTTGATGCATCATTTTCTGGCTCAGTATTTTCTTTAATTTTCCTTTTATTTTCATTTTGTTTTATAATTTACTTTCTAATACCTGAACGTATTGTGATTTTTCATTCTTCCATATCCAAGCAAGAATAATTGAAAAAAAACACATGACAGCTATACCAAAAGACAATTTTTGTACCGTTCTAAAGATTTTGTATGTTGTAATTGAGGTTGTACACCGTGGTGGTTGTGGTGTCAGCCACATTGAATTCACAAGAGCACAGTTCAACCACCGCATTTTCCTGGGCAGGCTGTCAAGCAGTTTACCAGTACTAGTTGCCTTCACTTTCGCATGGAACTGAAATTTCTGCAGAGCAGAGACCAGTGTCAATGACCGTAGAAAGGATTTCATGATCAATCACAACGAAAGTGACCTGCACCCGTCGGGGAATCCAAACCCGATCGCCGATTCACAGTCCAACGCTGTACCTGTTGAGCTAACACCACACTTCAGTTAAATTATATATATTTATATAATAATGCTTTAATATAAAACAAGTTTCAAACATCGAGAATATGTAAAATATGTACTGCAAATATTTATACATATTATATGTAATCATTAAAATATATGCATTCATTTCTTATTGAAAAATTTGACTTAGACTTTACAGAAAATAAATTTTTATTACCTCCCTTTATTAACATGAAATGTAAGATTCGGAAACATCTTTACAAATAATGCTTTTTGGAACTTATCTTAATTTGAGCATCATATTTATGATATAAAACCTTAAAAAATTTGTGTTATAGATATTCTAGACAAGATGAATTAAGCACAGTGCATAAAGGTTTATAATGATTGAATCTTAATACACAAACACTTATTAAATAGTCTGTGCTGAGATCAAATCCCGTTTTAAGCCTCGCTATATTTAAAATGTCTCGATACTAAAGCCTCTCACATAATACATAGTTATGCATTCATCCATTGTTGATAAAGATGTACAATGCGCATGTCCACCGGAAGGCGATGGCACGATGGTGAAAACGCGATGGTACGATGGTGAAAACGCGATGGTTACGATGGTGAAATCGCGATGGTACGATGGTGAAATCGCGATGGTACGATGGTGAAAAGCGCGATGGCACGATGGTGAAAACACGATAGCGCGATGTGCGATGGTACGATGGTGAAAAAACGCGATGGTGCGATGGTGAAATCACGATGGTACGATGGTGAAAACGCGATGTAACATCGCGTTTTCACTATCGCGCCATCGCGATTTCACCATCGTACCATCGTGATTTCACCATCGTACCATCGTGTTTTCACCATCGTACCATCGTGCCATCGCGTTTTCACCATCGTACCATCGTGCATCGCGGGTACAGAATAAATAAAATGTCACGATTGTCCAAACGTGTCCAAACGGAACACCGTAGCTTTGTGATAAGTTGACATAATATTGTATCAGTATACATGAGTGTGACAGGTATAAAAGTACATAACGTTGAATAAACAGACATTCGCCCTGCGACAACTTGAAACAAATCTTAAGCCTCGTTTTCGTTTTCAAACACAGTTTGAAACATAATTTTACCTGTACTTTTACTGTGGTATTCTTGATGACAGTAGAAGATGATTTAATGACAATTGTTACTTAAAGGGCATCTTTTCGAAAAAGCATGACTAAGAGATACTTTTGAAATATAATTTTAAAAGACAATTGCAAGGTCTTTTTTTGTTGTTGTTTTTTTAAGTTTTTTTTTTTCTTTTCTCTTCTTTTTTGTTTGTTGTTGTTTCTGTTTTGTATTCCTGAAGTATTCGTGTGACAGGTTAAAACACTTATGTATCGTTCATCCGGAAGTAAACGAACTGATAGCGTTCACACTAGATTACGCATACACAAATTGCACTTCAATACAATGTAGTTCTTGAGAACTGCACAACTTGTATATAAAAAAAGATTTACAAATCACCATGATAACGTAACTGGATACTTTTGAAGTACGTTAATTGATGGCAACAGAAAAAGTTATTTATTATTATTTTATTTATTTATGTTTATTTATTTATTCATTCATGTTTATTTCATTTTATTATATTATTTAATGTTTTTTTTTTTTTTTTTTTTGTTTTTTTTTTTGGCGGGGGGGGGGGGTAGGGGGGGAAGCTTTGCCGTTATACGACTTTTTAACGTTATCAACCTAGGAATATCCGGGCATAGATATAAATATTAACGACATGGATTATCAGAATGTGATTTTGTTAAGTCAGAATGCCTAAAATGAGCCTAAAAATGGTAGTGGTGTCATGCTTTATAACTGTTCAATGTGGCCATACCACGTGACTTTTCGGGTACGGAACACGCCGATTTTTCACCCGATTTAGGTATGTTTTTTATTCACAACTTATTTATTACTCAACCGATTTTGACCAGATAAGGCGCAAAGTACCCGTAATTATATCAGCTATCCACGGTATATCAAAATTCTGAAAACCCCTGAATGGTTTTTGAGAACATTCGAGTACAGTTTTCTTTTCATAGCCAGGGCCGAAGGGAACGGTACACACTCATTTGTCATAACAAGCAATTTCTAGCAAGTCATATGTTTTTTGACACTATTTCATAGAAAAATACATGTTAAATCTGATATATTTACTATGTCCAATGTATCAAGTGATTATAGTGATGTTTTAGCATATTTTCATAAAGTTATGTGGAAATCGTACGGAAACACACTGTTATTTCAAAAAGATACGGTACACAACCACTTTCTGTCTTTTGAATAATTGCTAAAATAAAATATATTAAAATTTAATTTAAATTATAATGTGATGATTTTTTTCATAGTTATACAATTTTTTAATTTAAACGAGAAACCCAGGGACCTGTTTTGCAATGTATCATAAATGCTCAACTTTTTAATGTTTATATGTATTTGTGCACTATATTTCAAGAGATCACGCTTAACATGTAATTGTTCCTATTTAAAATCACCTAGGGTATGTTAAACACTTTCGTATCTTCACCAAATCAGGTTTAGTTTTGCGCTCTATAGAAAGAAAAATTTGTTATAAAATGCTATGTTTATTGTTGTGTATTGTTGTTTTTTTTATTTATTTTAAGTTTAAGTGAAGTAAGATTATGTTTTTTGCTTCATCCTGAAAAAATAAAAAACAATGTTCATGACCTAAATCCGCCTGAAAAGTATCGATTAAACTTGATAACAATTTTATATATACCATTGTATTTATTTTTTTTAATAATAAAGCAAGTCCATTAAAGGTACAATTTTGCATATCAATGGTCATTGTTAATTCAGAATATATATCTCCAGAAATGTTCAGAAAGGGTAAGGCTGTTGAGATTGTAAACCAATTTGTTTTTGTATAGTGCCAAACCAATGTTGTTTCGTAGTAAATTGGGCTATAAAGGCTTAATTGCAACACTGATATTAATTTCATTGTTTATTTGGCTAAACAATTAAAAAACAAAAGACATAAAAAAAACATTGAGTTGCCTTAAACTTGGATTTGGAACTCAGGACATTTCTTCTTCCTAAACAACGTGTAACCCCCTCGACCACGGGGGAAGTTAAAGAATAACACCTGAACAAGAAAACCATAATCAATTTCTAAATTAGGGTGTGGTTAAACCCTTATTAATTTCCCGTTTGACCTTTGGCATGTAAAAATCATGGACTTAATATTGTTTGTATGCAAATTTATTACTGTATATAATTTAATCTGACCACAGTTTGTTTTTCCAATATTATCATTGTTCTGATTTTTAAGCGAAACATAAACTACATGTATGTACTATTAGGGTTCTTAACTGTTGTAGAAAAACTCCATGGCATTAATTTAGCGATAGAAACCTTCTGGAATGATCTTTATTGTGTTGAAGTTTGCTAAGATTATGATTACTTTGGAACATAATAGACCTTTCTGGAAACGGGTCTTTACGTTTAATATATATAAGGGACATTTTTTCATTAATCTTATCTTTTAAGTCACAGTTACCTTTTTTAGTCCCACAGTGATCCTTTTTAAAGTCATCAATATATTTGGAGTATTATTCAAATTTGGAAATTAATGGTGATTTTATTTGGAGCTTGGGATTATTAATTATTTCTTGTGGATTTTATTTGTTGGGAATTTATTCTAAAGTGTTCTTGATTTAAACTTGGATTTAACTGTGCTATTGAAAAAAGGGGGGAATAATTCCAGGATTTAGACTAGACACTTTGGGGAATTTTTATTTGGGACCTTCAGGTATTGTAAACACACATAATTTTGTTATTTTATTTTTCTTTAATAATTTTTCTGCTAATAAATTTGTGTTATTGTTACAAGTTTGTTGCTGGCTTTTCCTTTTCTCGTTACGCCTGGCTCGTAACAATATTACATGTATATCTGTAAAGAATTACACAATATTTGAAATCTTTGGACCAATCGGGAACTACTTTTTCTTCTCCCGAGAAGGCTTGAAAATTAATGCGCCCGTCATTTGACAATCTTAAACACAGTGATCCCCCCTTATTTTTCAGCGGTAAGAGTACATATAAAGGTAAGTAACCGCTTTCCAGGGGTTCGGACTACTTTCTTATTTTGCAAATAAGCAATATCAGAGCCTGAAAATTTCGCCATACCATTATTTTTTGGTCTGACGACCCAAACAAATAAAATTGTAGTCCCATTGCTTTAAAATTTTTAATGTTTAAAAGGCATGAAGCTTTTAAAAATAACTTTTAAATCCATGTAATTAGGTCAGTTTTGGTTTGGTTTTCACGGCTCATAAAACTGACATTAATCATGTGGCGACTTTCGAGTTTTACAAGTGCCCCCTTTGGGTATAAATAAAGGAACGAACGGGCACCTGAGTAAAAACAACCGACATTCTGTACTGTAGTATGAAAACTTTTCTCACATAAAAAATCGAAACATCGAAGTCACTTGTGGTCGTCGTAACCTACTTCATGCAGTATATAAAAACAGAACGCAGCGTCCAAAATCCATAGCATTTGATTGACAAAATGGGTATTATAAAAATATCATTTTATTTTTAACACAAACACGCAAGCACCCATATACATGAACTAGGTGTTAAATGCATCTTGAAATGAAAGTCCAAGATAGGCAGTAATTTTACCAAATTTCCTAACATGTATATCCTTTACATGTATATGTAACAAGGTTACCTTGTATAAACTACGTTACGTTATATAACAGGCCTTGTTCCCATATGGGTTCTTCAAATTATCAAATTTTTAATTTTGATTGCACGTAAAACTGCGAAATATTTTTGTCCATATGTAGATAATTTGATAATCTAGATACAATGCAGTTAGTTTGGGACCCAGGCAGATGATTCATACTAAATATCATGTGGCCGAAAAAAACTTTAAACTTTCCGTTATTTAAAAAAATCCACTTACATCAAAACCAACGTTTTTCTCCAAATTCGATTATTTAAACAACATTTTGCAAGGAACATATATTTCCAACTTACTCCTAACTTCTTGTTTTGTTTATATATTCATACTTCGTTTAGACAGTCATTTATATATGCGAACAAACAAATTAAATGAAATAATAATCGCACATAACAGATGTCCTTGAATTTCACAATTCGTTTTATAATCCAAAAGAATATACCTAATTGTTTCAAATGAAAATCAAAACAAAACAAAATTTTGAATGTCTTCCCGTATCCCTCCCTAAAATTTTAACATTTATAGCCAAATATTAATTGCTCAACATATTAAAATCGAATTTTTGCGCAACGTACTCTCAAAATGTTCTTTTATTTTTTTAATAATCCTGTTTACATCAAACTGTAGGCATAATGATACTTTGCAAAACAGGTCCCTGGGTTCTCGTTTAAATTAAAAAATTGTATAACTATGAAAAAAATCACTCACATTATAATTTAAATTAAATTTTAATATATTTTATTTTAGAATTATTACAAAGACAGAAAGTGTGTGTGTACCGTATCTTTTGAAATAACAGTGTGTTCCGTACCATTTCCACATAACTTTATGAAAATATGCTAAAACATCACTACAATCACTTGATACATTGGACATAGTAAATATATCAGATTTAACATGTATTTTTCTATGAAATAGTGTCAAAAAACATATGACTTGCTAGAAATTGCCTGTTATGACAAATGAGTGTGTACCGTTCCCCTCGGCCCTGGCTATGAAAAGAAAACTGTACTCGAATGTTCTCAAAAACCATTCAGGGGTTTTCAGAATTTTGATATACCGTGGATAGCTGATATAATTACGGGTACTCTGCGCCTTATCTGGTCAAAATCGGTTGAGTAATAAATAAGTTATGAATAAAAAACATACCTGAATCGGGTGAAAAATCGGCGTGTTCCGTACCCGAAAAGTCACGTGTTATGGCCACATTGCTGTTGCTAATCTATAAAGAATAGTGCATCTTGTGAAGTTGTCTTTAAAGCTATTTCACATGTAATACTCCAGTGAATAATCGCTCCATTGTCCGTTGACCAAAATTGGTCTTCATTTTATCAGGAGTTTTTTTTCAAAAGTAGACCTGAAATGACCTGGAAAGAGAGAAAACATTTTCATTTACATTTTATGAACAAAAAATAAGTTTATTCTGAAGCAAGATATTAACATGACTTTGTGTACTTAAAATGTCACAAACATTTCTGGCAATTCTAAGTTATTATTTTGAATTTCCCCGAGTCCAAAATCAGCCTTGTAGAATCCATATTGTATTATCCGCCTTTCTTCAATTTAGTTTTCAGAGTCCATAAAATCCATGTAAAATATATATTCGTTAACAAAGTTCTGCGTCAGCTTGCGTCTCGTCCGATAAAATTATGCTTAACATTTTTATTATGTATGTTCAATGATTTTGTCTAGTAATATTTCATAGTGATTTGTATGTGTAGGCGTGTAATCATTTCTCCAACCGCTCATTGACTCTCTTTCCTGTAATAGGAAATGAAAAAAGAAATTAATATAAATCTATGTCATTTCCTCATCATTTTCTTGAATCACGGAGTGTTTTTAATGAAGAATATTCAGAAATAACAACAAAACATAGAGTTTGTTTGTTAAGAAAAATCCCGACAGAGAATTTTAAAGATTCTTATTATTTATAATTATGTTACCCTTTTTTTCTTGGAGAAAGTCCCCACATATGGAAACTTGCACCTGCTATCCCTTTTCCATTATTTATATACATGTGGTAAGGCCTGTTGTATTTAATGACATTACTGTAAAATTATGTGATTGTATCCATATTATTTTCATTACATAAAATTCGTTGTTAATCGCTGTGACAAGTTTTCTCCGGGTCTCCTGTCCCCTTCCCCTGTGCCCTTTGACTTTGTGGGCCTATTATTTAATCATTTATTTATTTTCTTTGAGTTTCTTATCAGTTACAAGTTGTTTCTTATAATTCAATCATGTATTTGTTTTTTTTTTCTCTGGGTTCCTTGACAGTTACAAATTATTTATCATTTTGGTGATTGGCCTGTCCGTGCTCTGTCTTGTGTCCTGTCCTGTTTTTGTTTGGTGTCCGCATGGGTTCTTGTTGCTGGGTCATATGGGTGTTGCGTTCATTTAACGCCGCCTTTCCTTGTTGATCTTGTTTATCTTTTTTTACAATGGACCGGTAGCTTTTAAACAACTCAAGGAAAATACCAATATGAAAACAGCATAAAAGGCGGCATTAAATGAAAGGCCTCCCCCTGAACCCCCTCCACCCCCCCAAAAAAAGTAAAAAAAAATAAAATGAAAACAAAAACATAATAGGAAATGATAGAAATCGACAAGGTAGCAAACTTGACTAGGTGGTTACTTAAATTTTACTTGAAACAATTGTGGACAGAAGACGGCAAAAAGGTGAGCTATAACAAATAAAATAAATAAAGAATTCGTAGCTCATAGATTATCTGATAACAACCTAAATGTGGTGGAGAGGCTTTTTCTGAAACTTACATAAGCTTCTTTATTATGATTGTTTTCAAGAATAAACAAATGTCATACAGATTATAGACAGCCAAATATAGCTTAACACTCATTGAAAGCACTTGTTCAGTTACACAGATTGATTTGCAGGGGTTATCTGACGGATAATAGTCTGCACGCGTGAGTACAAAAAAGAGATATTCAAAAAACTTTTCTGGTTACAATCATTGAACGTAATATGAAATGCTGTGAAGATACGGATAGGCCTTCCAATTACTTTATGTAAGCAGGCTTCATAACCTCTGATCCCCTTTCAAAATTCTATTTTATTTAGTTCCGCCCATTGTTTACTCGTTTAGGGCACACGCTTTCTATTACTTGTGGACCATACGCCGCTTTTCATGGAATGGTATGGAAGTGTCACATTGAAGGTTCCATGATAACCGCCGTATGAACACATCTGCGGATGTTTCTAAATTCAAAATTTTACCATTTCATGTTTAAATGTTGAATTCTGCTCAAGCCGGTTGTTATGTATGCAACATATTACATGTATATAATTTATATCTGACCAGTTGGTATTTCCAATATTATCATTGTTCTATTTTTAGAACATAAACTACATGTATGTACTAGAACTTTCTTAACTGTTGTAGAAAACTCATGCATTATATTAAGATAGAAATTTCCGGAATGATCTTCATTGTTGAAGTTGCAAGATTATGATAGAACATAATAGACTTTTCTGGAATGTTCCTAGTTTATATATATAATACGGGATATTTTTCATTTGGGTACCTTTTAAGTCATCAGTGATCTTTTAAGTCATCAGTTACCTTGGAGTATTATTCAACTTGGATATTAAGTGAATTATTGGAGCTTGGATTTTAAAATAAATTATTCTTGTGGATTTTATTGTGGGAATTTATTCTAAAGTGTTCTTGGATTTAACTTGGATTTAACTGTGCTATTCAAAAAGGATCATTCCAGGATCAGACTAGACATTTAAGATTTAACTTTTATTTGGACTTCAGGTATTTGTAAACGTAATTTGTTATTTTATTTTTCTTTAATATTTTTTTTCTGTAATAAATTTGTTATATTGTTACAAGTTTGTTGCTGGCTTTTTTTTCTAGTTACGCCTGGCTCGTAACACGGTGCTAGGGGGCGTGGACGGTAACTTGCACTTTCCAGTACCGTCCATGAACAGGCTCAATCAAACCGAGCCTGCAACATTTTACAATTTTGCCGTGTTGGGCTAACTTAATGGATTCTGTTTTTCAATATTTATATGTACTTAAATTGTAACATGGAATTTTTGAAAAGCATTGCTTAGTTTTTTTTTGCAACTTCTGTAAAGCACCTTTATGTGATGATATATTGTAATTGCCAAAGCTATATTTTTGACCAGAAGACTTTAAAAGGTATTTGTTTTTGTAACAATGAAAACAAAACTTTTACAAGATATGAAATTTCTAGTGACATTCGAAAAAAATCCGATTTTTAAAGACTGTGTTAACAGACGTGTTTCAAATATCTATTCTGAGCAAGTTTTTTCCGAGATTTCTAAAAGACTTTACATGGTCAAACAACATGTCTATTACTGCCATGAGAACATGTGACGAACGTGCCAAACACTTGACATTTTACTTAGGAAGAAAACAGTGATAAGATCCAAAACCACATCGGTGTCTTTTTTTCAACATCACGCACACTTGGGATACTTTCGTTTTGCACTTTTTATAACTTTTTATAACGTTTTGATGATAAAGCATGAATCAGAGAAAGAGCTTCATTTAACTGTAATATCATCAGCTTGAAACCTTTGTTTTGCATTAGAATTAGTAAAAGGAAAATGGATTTATTAGTGACAAAAAAGTACCAGTTTTTACTTATACATTTTTTATCCGAGTTGTTCTTAAAATAAATAGAAGATTCTTTTTATTAAACATTTGAAATTTGTGCGCGCAAGTTGTATCATATAGAACAGAAATTATTATTAAAGATTATTAAGTTTTTATATATTGCCGAGTTCAATACATATTTCTATTTGGCAAGTACACTGCTTTCAGATCTGTATGGGACGAGACGATACGAATCTGATAATTTTATATGTTTGACAGCTGTGTACGAATTCAAATGGATGATTTGTGCTGAATATGATTCACATAAATATATTTACCAAATGAATTCACATTTTTAAATGTAACAATCAACTTTAAGAATTTGCACTACATCGTATTACATGATGTTCTAATAGAAATATTTAATAGATCCAATCTTATCAATTTAACTGTGTTTTTATTTCCCAGGTTCAAGAAATACCATATCAAATCCATTATGTACTACGTTTACCCCATAAAATATATATTTTATAACAAAATTCTGTTACAATGTTAAGATGCGGGCTAGCGCCTCTTCCGATATAGGTTTGACAGCTGTGTTCCAGTCTAATGAAATTCAGTATTTTACTGAACATTATTTAATATCTCATAATATGTTACAATTTTATAATGAAACAGGATAATTGTACTTCATTTTCTGTAATGTCTTTCATTATATTCATAGAAATATGTTTACAAGGAAACGGAAAAAATAAATCGCCTGTGCATTCCAATAAAAATAATATGTAACCAATCTTTGAAATATGTGTTTGACGTTCAACTTATAAATACAGTTAAGCCTTGACTCAAACTTTGTTTAGATGGTTTAGCAAGTTTATGGATTTCATTCATGCTTACTGGTCTTGAAAATACGTCATCGTTATCAAGAAGTTCTGGTCAATTCAAGAATATATTGATGTTTGCTACCACGTAACATAAACAAATCTATTGCCCGTTTGTTAATGTGTCTGTGTTTCAAGATTTATGTATACGGAGAAGCTGTTAATTTATAATATATATCTAATTGTTTCCTAAAGCAACATCTAATAATGAAAACTGTCACATAAAGTTTGCGTTAATAATATTAATAATATCTGTCATATGTTGCAGTTCGGACCGGAATATCCGTCCCGAGGGGACCCGCCCATTGGGCGGTAACGAGGCTTGCCGAGTTATCACCCATAGGTGGGTTCCCGAGGGACGGATATTCTGATCCGAACCGTAATCATATGTCAGATATTTTTTCTTGCATATTCTGCCATATTATTTCATATTTAGAATGGTTTACCGCAATATGATATATGTTCATGGAAATTAAAGTCATTACCTTCATAAGTATTTTCTTACAATAGCGTATGAATTTACAACTTAAGTAACAACGGCGAAATGAAATCATCCTAGTAAGCACATATTTCCCTTCTAAACCGACGTCATTTTAACGTGGTTCATTCATAAAGTGCGCTTAAATGACGTTGTTGTTTGGCACGCGACTCGTCTGGCACCACCCATGCCAGATGAAATTTCCGGCATGGGTAAAACACACGGAAACGCCAATCCGCTATGCAAGAAATAAGTTTCTTTAGAATTTATGCTTTTGATATGTTTCATATATACATATTCAAAACAAAAAGAAAATGAATTGATAAACAGATAAATTCGCATAAAAAGCATTTCATAAACTAGAAATGTGTCTGACGACACGGATAACCCTGTCATATATCTTAGGACACCGTATGATAATATGAAGTCGAAGGTCAGCAAATTTTAATATTCATAAGACCTTATGTTCGTTTAGTCTTTACTGGAACATCAAACTGAGACTTAACATTTAGTATCAATACATTTTATTGTCAAAATTAACCATTGTTTGTTAAAATTGCTATGATAACAAGAACGCTTTTGTCAAATGACTTTAAAATCCATTGATGCATGAAAGAGTTATGACCTTTGACCTCTAAGTGTGACTTTGAACTGGGAGTTAAGGTTTAAGGTATTGCTCTTGACATACCGTCTTAACACGCTTTACACTTGTACCACGTTGTTATAAAATCCCTTAATGCAAAGTTATGGGACAGACAATATTTTCATACTGCTGACCTTTGGCCTGTAAGTGTGACCTTTACCTCAGAGCTAGACACGCCGTCTCTCCGTGCTTAACATTTATGCCAAGTCATTTTAAAATACATTGATGCATGTCACAATTATGGGCTAGTCAATGTTTTCCAGCACATGCATGCACGTACGTACGGGTGGACATAAGTAACACAATATGCTCTCTTGCATCTTTTCTTATGACGGAGTATAAGTATTGGTATTTATATTTGAATGATATTTTAATGACTTTAAATACCATTGCTTTCTTATAGGGAAATACCATAACCTTTTAAAAACAATGTGTGTGTACACAGCTGTCACATGATCATACTTTAAACACTCGTTTAATAATTCAATAAATTTATATGGAAAAGCTTTCTGAAACCAATGCTAAGTTCTTTGCTTACCTTTTTTCTTTTGCTCATTGTTCGTAAATAATCTCACTGGTTGCTTTTTTATCTTGATGGCAGAACTATCAACACAAAAGAGACAATTGCTTAAATATGATTTATATCTTCGCCAACAGAATAGAATCTTATTGATAGCCGTCGTCTGTTACTAAAAACCATTTAATAATATGAATGTAAACTAGATGGTAATTGATTGCAAAAGTATCTGTTGTCTGAGATATTCTGCAAATGATTTCTGGAAACCTGACTTAAAGTGGTTTACATTGAATACTACTTCAGACATCTTTATCATTAACCTTCCTATGATGTATGGAAGTGTACTGCATATATTGCCTGACAATTTACATTGACATATGAATAATATACTTCAGGGACCGCAATTTGTCAACTTAATGTTCGGCCAATTGTCTGCTTTTTTCATATATTTTATTCATTTTAGATTTATGACGTGATGTCAAATAAGGAAGGTCATTTTAAGCCGTTTCATTAACTTATCACATTTGTAATCATTTGGTCATTGTTTAAAAAAAATGATAGCCTTTTCTTAAATTACATTATAAAAAATCAAACACAACCCATTATTCCATGTATACTTTTAGTATCTAAAACTGATGAATAATGTACGTTATGCATATTCATGAACAGTTTTTAACATCTATGTGACATCTCTTGGCATGTTTTCGATACTAATTTGCGACGTATTATTTGAACACTCTTATTGTCATGAGCAGACCTCTGATCACAGGATAATTACTATTTTCCATGTGAATGTCATTTATGACTGCATCCGGGTTGCAATTTTTTGGGATATATTAATTTATTCTGGCACATCTCAACAATCATTTACTATTCAGTGACCTCTACATAGCTCCTGTCTAGGGATAGCTCATAGAATTGTTAAATATTAGCTTTGATATTACATATCAATGCAAGCAATTCCTTTCGAGAAGAAATCGACAATTTGTTAAGACTATTCCATGTTTTTCTTTTTTTATTTAGAAATATATAGAAATATTTGACCAATGTTTATGAATGATTCTAATCACCCTTATAAGTATATTTTCGAGTATAATTAAAATGTTTTGCCAATCTTTATTCATTGATACTTCGGACATATTTTAGACTACAAAACAGCAAGGTATCTAATACTTGAAAGAGCGTAAATGCAAACATAACTTCTCTTCTTTAACATATTGTAAGTTAAATAATGAATATCTTGAGAAATAAATGGTAATACATTGTGCTTTGCTCCCCCTTTGGATTTTTCCACATGATGATAATTTGAATGATTGTCTACCATATTGTTGGGAGGAACATATGAAGCTAGCTCATGTTTCAGCAGAACCAGTCATAAAACGAAATACATTTTTTATTCCTTTCCTATCAGGGTGTTCTCTGCAGGTTCATCAGTTACAGCTTCTTAGTCTGGTAATTATTCTACATTGTGTCTTTTTAAATTAAAAAAAAATTGCAATGTCTGTTTAATAGGTCAAAGATTTTGTCGATAATAATAAAAGCTTTTTGCAAGACTTTTTCTTTCCCAGGGGTATGAAGTTACTTTGTTTAGCGAGCGAGGTCTGATAAAAAATATGTTCGTTCTGTTTGACAATTAATGCAGGATTGACATGAATAAAAACAGGATAAAAGAAAATACAAAATGCTGGAGATAGGACATTAGCCAAATCACTGACTCGTTCCTTGATTGCGCAGACGAAATGTTATTTCCTATAAATATTTTTATTCTTTAGTTCAATATATTTTCTTTTAAGACCAATTATGTAATTAAGACAATGAAACTATTTGTAAATTAAAGTATTGCTTTCCGTGATAAGATGGATGCGTGGGCACACATTTTTAATGTACTTTTACAGGAAATATCAGTTTGTGGAGATTTAAAACATCTTATGTTTGATTTAAGTTGCAGCAAAAGATATTAGTGATTGTGATTAAATTTTGTATTCCCTGCGCCAATTATTCTTACCTGCTTCACTAACTCTCGTGCAGCGAATATTAACTATATCTATCGTACTTGCTATTACAAGATTACTGACATTTATTTTCAAATATCACTTAATTGTGCTTTTAATATAATTTGATTAATCAAGCTTGCATTTAAGTACATGTATTTGTTGAAAATATTGTAACGTTTTCTGTGTTAATTTTCAAACGCATATTTAACGGTTTCAATTAGATGTTTTGAAAGCCTAGACGTCTGTCTATATAGTCTCGTATCTGCATTATATATGACAATACTTTATGAACTAAAACTGTAGTTGTGTAACATATTATCAGCAGTCCGGAAAAAGAACTTATAACCTATGCGGCTAAAACGTAATTTGTATGACGAATGGGGGAAATTGAAATAACTTATAATTCTCAATTTTGCAAAAATTTGAATGATATATTTAACTATATCTGTGAATGTGAAAATGGAATGCACAAGTCTTGTATACGATACAAGAATATTTTATACAGAAGAAAATCTAGTACCATGAATGCCTAAACTTTAACCACATTATCACGGGCTTGTCAAAGTGCAGACTGATGTCTTGCCTTACGGATATGACATTGAAAGCTTATACGCAAATATAAGAAAGTAATAACCACATCAAATGAGAACGATTACACTCAAATAACTTCTTGAATGAGAAGTTTATTTTGTAAAAACCATGCAGCCAGTGGGCGCCTCGTGAAATTCATATTAGAAACAATCTTTTATGGTTCAAAGTTCTGATCAATCCAATTTCAAAAGCAAACAATATAAATTAAAGCCGACTAAAATAATTTCAAAAGACGTTTTTCAAGATCTGGTAAATAAAAAGTATAACCTTGTTCTGAAATGGTGTTAAAGACTTGAGCTTTGTTATAAATACAAAGACTGTTATAAATACATAGGTTCTTTCTAGATTTAGGTTAAACTTTTACGGTAAATAATATTTCCCCTTGTTTATCTGTTTTTGCTTCTGTTTCTTTTGAATACTGTGATCATTTTGAAAGATTGGAATGTATCAAAGAAGAATGTTGCATCCTATTTTCACTGTATTTATCTAAAACATAACATGTAGCCTTTTTACGTTGTTTGATCATTATTGAGATTGTGTTAACTTATATCCGTTATATTCGTTATGGAACATACAAAAATATTAAACAACAAAATATTTTTCTCATGCTATAAATGTAGAATCTGATGATAATAATGACATTTACAAATTAAATAGCAAAAGTTGTTTAAAATGGTTAAATACATCGTATATTTTGTGACTTTTACCTCTGATTTTGCCAACCGTCACTAATGGCTAAAACGAATGTACGAATATCCTTCCAATTTTGTAAACATTTATAACGATATGTAGTAAGCATCTAGTAAGCAAATGTATTACAAAATTAAAAGGAGTTATTCTAAATTTTATAAGTGCCATTTGTTTTGCGCAAACTTTAATGAAATATAGAGTTGGAATCCTGGTTTAAGTCAAAACGGTTTTATATCATTTAAACATATACAATTACAGGTTTGTCGTAATACCTTATCAAATGCTGTATAAAATGTAAATGATGTCGCTGTTACTAGCTTTACGTTAAGTCCACTTATAGGAAAAAAATATTTTTCATATTTTGTATCAAGGAACATGTTTAATGTCATGTAACCATGAACAATATGGCATTTCTATAAGTTAATAAAAAAAGTTATTTATTTGTCACTTGCACATAAAAAAGCGATATTTAAAAAAAATATATCATTTCATTGTAATATATTTTTGGCAACAACTCCCAAGCAAAACAATAACTTAAATATATAGTCCCGACAAAATCATCTTTACAAATTCCATTCTATTTAGTTCCGCCAATTGTTTTTCTCGTTTAGGGCAGGCGCATTTTTTTTTACATTGGGACCATATGCCACTTCTCACGTAATGGCACGAACGTGCCACATTAAAAGGTTTTCTTGAATGCTGCTATTTGAACACGTATGCAGATGTTAAAAAATCAAAATTTTAACAGTTCATGTTAAATGTTGAATTCTGCTTAAGCCAGTGTTAGGGGCGTTGACGGTAACTTGCACATTCCAGTACCGTCCATGAACAGGCTGAATCAAACCTAGTCTGCAACATGTTCGATTTTGTCGGGTTATCATTTAATGATTACCTGTCCGTGCTCTGTCTTTGCCCTGTCCTGTTTTTGTTTGGGGTCCGCCCTGACTCCTTGCCACTGGTTCTTGTTGCTGGGTCACATGGGGGTTGCTTTCATTGAACGCCGCCTTTCCTTGTTGATCTTGTTTATCATATTTTAGGCTGTCTTTAGAGATTCTCTTTTTCTCTTTTTTGAAAACAATAGTTAGTGACAAACTGAATTTATTTGGGTTTTACGTCTCAGCAATACTGAAAAGATTATTTGGCGAATTTCCACGTTTACCCGGTGGTGCCCCTCTGTGCATTATTTGAGGCAAAAAAAATAACTGTAAACTTATCATATGAAACATGATAGTTCTTGAAACAATGTTTAACTTCCGTTTAACATTCATTCCAAAACACAATATCATATCTTAAACATTCATGAAGATCTTTAATGAATTACAACATATTGACCATAAGAAAAATTGCTGAAGGTCCCAAACTGTCAAACTAAAAAGAGCAACATCAATAACATTATGCTATTAGAATGTCGGCAAATTACACTTTGCAGACATAATAATGTCTTATTTAATTCAGACAACATGAGCAAATAAATAAAAATGTCTTTTAGAATTCTAACTTAAATTTGTAGAATAAACGTCACATAATAGCCCCAGTTTTGAGTATAATTGATCCTTACAAATCATATTAATGAATAGCTGAAATAAAGAAACTAGGAATTCCTACAGAAAAGCCAGCCAAAACGGCAAAATTCAAAATGTTGAAGGCTTGAAGTAACCTTTCAAAATTGTATTTAGTTCTGCCAATTGTTTTTTTGTCGTGCAGTTACGCCACATTTTATAGAGTGGGTCGAAAGTTTAACATCAAAGGTTCAATAAAGAAAGCATATTCACATTTTTTAAAACTAAAAATATATATATTTGATATTCTACTTAAGTCGGTGCTAGATGCGTCGGAAGTAGCTTGTACCAACCATTTATATACAGGCTAAATCAAATACATACTAACATTTTCTAAACCTGAAAATTATTCAGACGGCGATGACCATGGTACATTATCTTGAATGTGTCAAATTTGTGCAATTCAATGAAAAGCGGGAAGTGGTCCCAAAGCAAAAGAATTAATGTGCCCTGAGCGAGAAAACAATAGGCGGAACTAAATAAATTCAAATTTTGAAAAGGGGTCACAAGTTTGGATGCCTTTCACACATAAGACGCCAAAAACAAATTAAAAAACAAGCAACAAATCTTTATGGCGATTATACAGTATTCATGTAGGAATACTGGACCCACATCATTCGATAAAATAAGAATGAATAGAAGAACCTAAAAATACCACAAATACAAGAATAATGTTTAAAAGATGGAAAATATAAACAAAAAATCTTTGATTAAATGTATTGTGTGACTAAATATTTAGTTTTTAGTTTTGGGCGTTCTGTAAGTTTTCATTTAGTTTTTATTTTAAGTCGTAATGATTATAAAAAATAACCAAAATAAATTAACGTAAGCGCTTAAAGTACAAAATAGTTGTACTGTCACATAA